>NW_026647387.1:0-29706 GCF_950295315.1 Erinaceus europaeus | reverse complement strand
TGCAGACCTGCTTCACTGCTTGGGAAGCTTTCCCCTCCTTCCTCCCCTTGCAGGTGGGGAGCCATGGGGCTCAAACCCAGATCCTTGTGTGGGTTCATACTGTGTGTGCTTAACCCGGTGCACCACTGCCTGCCCCCCCCTTCACAACATATTCATTCATTTATTTATATTTTCCTTTCTTTATTGGGGGATTAATGGTTTACAGTCGACAGTAAAATATAGTAGTTTGTACATGCATAACATTTCTCCGTTTTCCAAAGAACAATTCAACCCCTACTAGGTCCTCCTCTGCCATCCTGTTCCAGGACCTGAACCCTCCCCACCCCCCACCCCAGAGACCTTTACTTTGGTGCAAGACACCAACTCCAGTCCAAGTTCTGCTTTGTGTTTTCCCGTCTGGTCCTGTTTTTCAACTTCTGCCTGTGAGTGAGATCATCCCATATTCATCCTTCTCCGTCTGGCTGATCTCACTTCACAAGATTCCTTCAAGCTCCATCCAAGATGAGGCGAAGAAGGCAAATTCACCATTTTTAACAGCTGAGTAGTATTCCATTGTTGTATGCAGACCACAACTCTCTCAGCCACTCATCTGTTGTTGGACACCTGAGTTGCTTCCAGGTTTTGGCTATTACAGATTACACACACACACACACACACACAATTTATATATTTATTCTTATTGTTGTTGAATATTGCATTTTTGTTTCCTTGATGTTGGCTAGAGACCAAGAGAAGTTGAGAGGGAAGGGGGGAATAGAGAAAGAGAGAGAGAGAGAGAGAGAGAGAGAGAGAAAGAGAGAGAGACCTGCTGCCCTGCTTCAGTGCTTATGAAATTTCCACCCTGGGGTGGGGGTAGATAGAATCATGGTTCTGCAAAGAGACTCTCCTGCCTGAGCCTCCCAAAGTCCCAGGCTCTGGGAGCAAAAAAATAAAACAACAAACTTCTACTTTCTAAAGAAAGGGACCTGGGGCTTGAAGCCAGGTCCTTGGGCATGGTAATATGTACACTCTACTGGACCTGCCATCACCAACAGCTCCCCTATTATAATAAATAAATAAGTAAATACAGAGTCCTACTCAGTTCTAGCTGATGGTGGTGCTGGGGATTGAACCTGAGACCTCAGAGTCTCAGGCAGGAGAGTCTGTTTGCAGAAACATTAGGCTATCTCCCCCGCCCAACACAAGATTAAGTTTTAATTTTTAAAGGTTGACTTGAGCAGGGGATAATGTGTCTATAGGTGTAATGTAAAGCATTAACCTCCTGAATAAAGTACATTTAAAAATTAATAAGTAAGGGGTCGGGCAGTGGTGCACTGGGTTAAGCGCACATAGTATGAAGTACAAGGATCCTGGTTCGAGCCCCCAGCTCCCCGCCTGCAAGGCGGGTCACTTCTCAAGCAGTGAAACAGGTATGCAGGTGTCTATATTTCTCTGTCCCTCTCTATCTTCCCCTCCCCCTTTCAGTTTCTCTCTGTCCTATCCAATGAAATGAAAAAGAAAAAAAATGGCCACTAGGAATTAGATTCCTAGTGCAGGCACTGAACCCAAGCAATGACTCTGGAGGCAAAAATAAATAAGTAAATAAATAAATAAATGTTAATAAGTAAATCTTCTGTTAAATCACAAAACAATAATTGATTTAAATAAATGTTAGTAGGCATGTTGATCTGAATGTATGGTGAGAAAGAGAGAGAGAGAGAGAATTTCCTGGGCTGGGCAGCTAGTGTGATGGTTCTGCAAAAAGATTCTCCTGCCTGAGACTAGGAATTCCCAGGTTCAGTCCCCAGCACCACCATCAGCCAGAGCTGAGCAGGCAATAATAATATTACTTTGGCAATAATAAAAATTAAAATAATAATAACTATTATTATTATTTCATGATTCCTGAGTAGACACCCAAATCATCTTTATTATTATTATTATTATTATTTATGTATTTATTATTGGATAGATACAGAGAGAAAATGAAAGGGGAGGGGAGATAGAGAGGAAGAGAAACAGAGAGATACCAGCAGCTCTACTTCACCACTCATCAAGTTTTCTCCCTGCAGGTGGGGACCAGGGACTTGAACCTGGGTCCTTGCACACTGTAATGTGTGCACTTAACCAGGTGTGCTACCACCTGGCCTCCCAGAGACTTTCTCAACAAGTTCCTTTGTTTGAAATTTTTATGGGGTGGGGGGAGACAGTATAATGGTTATGCAAAGAGACTATCATGCCTGAGGTCTCAAAATCCCAGGTTCAATCCCTCGTACCACTGTAATCCTGAGCTGAGCAGTGTTCTGCTAAAAGAAAAAGGAGGAGGAGGAGGAGGAGGAGGAGGAGGAGGAGGAGGAGGAGGAGAAGGAGAAAGAAAAGAAAGAAAGAAGGGAAGAACTCTCTCATCAGCCTTGATGTTTTCCATGTCCTCACAGCAGTCGAATACCAAATCTAAATCTGGATTCTTGTGTTGTCATGGAGACCTGTTTCAAAATATTCCATATGGGAAAAGAGGGGTGTGTGTGTGTGTATATGTGTGTGTGTGTGTGTGTGTGTGTTGGAGATCCACACATGTGAATTTCGCAGTGAGCTGTGTCAGAGAGACTTGGCATCCAGAATGTACTCAGAGGAACAGGTGGATGGAGAACAGGATGAAGCACCAGGATCAAGTATGGAGCCAGGACCAGGAATGCAAGGATGGTTCAATGCCAAGAACCCAAGTCATGGGGGCCAGGTAGTTGTGCCCCTGGTTGAGCACACATGGTACAGTGAGCAAGGACCCAGGTCCTTTCCTCCCACCTGCAGGAGGAAAGCTTTGCAAATGAAGCAGGGCTACATGTGTCTCTCTGTCTCTTTCCCTCTCTATCTCTCCCTCCCCTCTCCATTTCTCTCTGTCTCTATCCAATAATAGATAATATTTATAAAGAGAGAGACAGGCAGACCAGAGCACTTCAGAATGCTTCAGAAATGGTGGAGCAAGGCTGCAGGTGTTTATCTTTCTCTCTCCCTCTCTCTTTTACATATTTTTAATTTTTATTATCTTTGTTTATTGGGTAGAGACAGAGGAAAATTTGAGGGGGGAAGATAGAGAGGAAGAGAGACAGTGAGACACCTGAAGCTTCTCCCCTGCGGGTGGGGACCAGGGACTTGAACTGGGGTCCTTGCGCATTGTAACATGTGCGCTCAACCAGATGCAGCGCCACCCAGTCCCCTATCTCTTCCTCTCTATCTCTCTCTCCCCTCTCAATTTCTCCCTGTCCTATTAAATATAACAGAGAGAAAGGAAGAAAGAAAGAAAGAAGGAAAGAAAGAAAGAAAGAAAGAAAGAGAGGGAGGGAGGGAGAGAAGGGAAGAGAAAAAGAGAGAGAAAGAAAAGAAAGGAGAAAGAGGGAAGGTCTCTCTCCTCTCCCAGGTCAACTAGGAATACCAAAGGACACCACCTGGGACCTCAGCAAAACAGGACGAGAATGACTTCAGGAACCCACCAAATCACTGGTGAGTGCAAACACACCTGGCTGGTGACAGAGAGGAGCCTAGGGACAGACTAAGTGGCTGGTAACTATCCAGCAGTTTACCAGTTGAGACGCCACCTCCAGTCAGTTTCACCAACAAAAAGACAGCTGAAGGGAGGAGAGGACTCCCCTGAGACTCACCAAATGCAACTGTGAGTCTCCACTGCTACTTCCCTGAGACTGGAGCCGCAAGGGAAAGGCCCTGTGCTGCCACCAGGGGACAGAGAACTAACAAGGAAACTCAGAAGAAGATCTATACCTCGGTGGCCTAGCAGTGGGGTTGTGTGGTGGGAGCCTTTCCACATTGTTCTCCTCATGAGAACTTGATGAATAGTTGCTTCAGAACCTACAGACTATAAACAGGATTTTTTTTAGAAACTCACAGGGCCCAGCAGTGCTGCCTGGCTTGGCAGAGAAGCTGAATTGAGCCTGGAGCTTTGGATCCTTGGGGTGTGGAAGTCTCTTTGCATAACCACTGTATTATCTTTCCCCCACCCTGCTTTATCTCTTGGTCAGGAGTGAGTGATTATCTAAGAAGCCTACTTATAGTTTAAAAGCCCTCAGGCTCCCATAGCCTACAAGGAAGAAAAGAACAAAAGAGGTTTTTAAAGCCACTGTGATCCAGCTCAGGGACTAAAATAATATTGGAAAAACTGTCAATTTCCACAACTGTGAAGCCTTTAAGTACCTTACTTAGACACAAGTCAATCCACACAAGAGTGATCAGTAATTTAAGAAGTACTGAGAGAGGGACCACATAACATACTATATAAAATGGTTAAACCAACAAGAAGAAATATTGGAGAAATGAACCAGGACAAGAATCCAGCTAAAAGCCCCCCAAAGGTTGAAGCGCAAAATAATGAGGTCAACATCCAAATGCTAGTTAAGGAAATAATCACAGGTGTGAGTAAAGAGTTTGAAAGAAAGAAAGAAAGAAAGAAAGAGAGAGAGAGGAGGGAGGGAGAGAGGGATGGAGGAATGAAGGAAGGAAAGAAAGAAAGAAAAGAAAGAAAGAAAGAAAGAAAGAAAGAAAGAAAGAAAGAAAGAAAGAAAGAAAAAAGAAAGGAAGGAAGGAAGGAAGGAAGGAAGGAAGGAAGGAAGACTGGTACATATTACCATCTCCAAGGACCCAGGTTCAAACCTCTGGTTCCCCACCTTCAAGAGGGTTGAAACAGTACTGCAAGGATCTCTCTCTCTCTCTCTCTCCCTCCCTCCCTCACCTCTATAATAATATAAATAATATAATAAACAAAGAAAAAGAAGGGGCGGGTGGTAGCGCAGTGGGTTAAAAGCATGTGGCACAAAGCACAAGGACAGGCGTAAGGACCCTGGTTCTAGCCCCCAGCTCCCCACCTGCAGGCGCTGAAGCAGGTCTGCAGGTGTCTGTCTTTCTCTCCCTCCCTCTGTCTTCCCCTCCTCTCTCAATTTCTCTCTGTTCTATCCAACAACAACGACAACAATAATAACGACAGACAGCAAGGGCAACAAAAGGGAAAAGGTGGCCTCCAGGAGCAGTGGATTCGTGGTGCAGGCACTGAGCCCCAGCAATAACCCTGGAGGCCAAAAAAAAAAAAAAAAAAGAATGAGAATATATACGGACTTGAAAATGGTACCCTTGGCTGATCACATGTTACCACGCTGAAGGACCTGGGTTCAAGATTTGGCTTGTTTATCTTTTATCTTTACGTTTCTTTTTTTTTTTTGTTTCCTGGAGCCCAGGACCTCAAATACAGGAAAGTTCACCACTCCAGGCTGCCTTTTCCAGAGAGAAAGAGAAAGAGATTATAGCACTGGAGTTTCTGCTGGTACCCTAACACCACCCCCCCGCCCCCGTGTGATACTAGGGTTTCAAACCCAGACCTCACACACCGCAAGACAAGCGCCCAACTAGGTGAGGTATCTCTCAATCCTCTCCCTGTTGTTTTTTCCTATGGGGAAACATAAATAATACTGGTTACCATTGAACCATGTCTAAGTGTACAGAATTCAGGTGTCACAGAGGTATCGCTCAGTGGTTAGAGTGTGGGACTTGAGTGAATCAAGTCTCAGTCTGACTCCCTTAACCAGGTGCACCACTGCCTGGCCCCCGTGTCACAAACCTTAGAAACAGTTTTCGGGGCCAGGCAGTGGCGTACCTGGTTAAGCACTCATGTGACAGTGCGCAAGGACCTGAATTCAAGCCCCCAGTACCCACCTGTGTGTGTGTGGGGGGGGGAGTTTCAAAAGCCGTGAAGCAGGGCTGCAGGTGTCTCTCCCTCTCTCTCTCCCCCTCTCCTCTAAATTTCTCTCTGTCTCTATCTAATAAATAAATAATTTTTTATTTAAGAAAGGAGACTAACAAAACCATAGAATAAGAGGGTACAATTCCGCACAATTCCCATAACCCGATCTCCATATCCCATCCCCTCCCTTGATAGCCTTCCCAAGAAACAGTTTGATTCCTCTTCCTCTTCCTTTTCCTCCTCTTCCCCTCCCTCCTCTTCCTCTCCACCCTCTTCCTCTCCCTTCTCTTTCTCCTCCTTCTTTTCCTCCTTCTCCTCCTCTTCCTCCTCCCTCTCTTCCTCCTCCTCCTCTTCCTCTCCCTCCTTTTCCTCCTCCTCTTCCTCCTCTTTCTCTTCCTCCTTCTCCTCTTCCTCCTCCTCCTCTTCCTCTCCCTCCTCTTCCTCTTCCTCCTCCTTCTCTTCTTACTCCTCTTTCTCTTCCTCCTTCTCCTCTTCCTCTCCCTCCTCCTTCTCATTCTCTTCCTCCTCCTCCTTCTCGTCCTCCTTCTCCTTCTCTTCCTCCTCCTCCTTCTCTTCCTCCTCCTTCTCTTCCTCCTTCTTCTCCTAAGTTCAGCTGTCTCAGGTCCCTGGATTCCACGGATGGATGAAATCATCTAGCTGGTAAATGACTTTTTTCATCTCTTGGCTTATGTCACTAAGCAACATCACCTCTGGTTCCATCTATTTTGTCTTAAAGAACACACTATCTTTTTTTTTTGCAGAGTAGTATTCCATGGAATATATATCCCATCACTTCTTTAGCCGGTCATTTGATGATATTAGACTCTGGAACCTCAAGCATGGAAGGTATTTTTGCTGAACCACTGTGCTTTACCAGTTCTGTATGGATGTTTGATATCAGTTACTTGTCGGATGTGTGATGTGCAAACATCTTCTCCCATTGAATGGGTTGCCTGGTTAGCTGTGTGTATTTTGTTTTCAATAAACAAACACATCATATATATGAGCAGTGGGGTTGCAAAATAGTTCATCTGAACAGTGCACTGTTTTGCCAAGTGCAAGACCCAAGTTCAAGTCCAGCCCTCACCACATTGGATGAAGGTTCAAGACTGCCCTCCCCAACCCCACCCCCTCTCTCCTTCTCTATGTAAAAAAAACAAACAAAAAACCAAGCAAATAAATAATAATAGAGGCCAGGTGGTGGTGCATCTAGTTAAGCACACACATTACAGTGCACAAGGATCCAGGTTCAAGCCCCTGGTCCCTACCTGCAGGGGGAAAGCTTCACAAGTGGTGAAGCAGGGCTGCAGGTGTCTCTGTCTCTCACCCTCTCTATCTCCCCCTCTCCTCTCAATTTCTCTCTGCCTCTATCCAATAATAAATAAGTCAATAGAGTATTTAAAAATAAATACATAAGAATAAAAATGGTGTTAATTGGGCTGGGGAGATAGCATAATGGTTCTTCTAAAAGACATTCACTCCTGAAGTTCAGTACCCAACACCACCATCAGCCAGAGTTGAGCAGGGCACTGGGGTAAAAAAACATATGTAAAGAGTTCTGACAAATCAATAAGAAAAGGGCAGAGTCAGGGAGTGAGCCTAGTGGTTTTGCAAAAATTATTTTCATGCCTAAGGCTCTGAAATCCCAGGTTTAATCCCCAGCACAGAGTTAAACAGAGCTCTGGTGAAAAACAAAAACAAAAAACTCACATATGTAAAGTTCCCTGGCATATCAAGAAAAAGAAAGAGTCAGGGAAAGAGCTTAAGGGTTTTGCAAAACAAATATTCTGCCTGGGGCTCTGAGATCCCAGATTCAACCCCCAGTACTGCCATCAGCATAGGGCATTAGTCAGTCTGTTTCTCTCTCTCTCTCTCTCTCTCTCTTAAAAAGGTAAATAAATACTAAAATGAAAAATAAATTTTGGGGGCTGGGCAGTGGCACATATGGTTAAGTGCACATAGTACAAAGTGCAAGGACCCAAACAAGGATCCAGGTTCAAGGCCCTGGCTCCCCACTTGCAGGAAGGAAGTTTCACAAGCAGTGTCTCTCTCTCTTTTTCTCTGTCTCTCTATCTCCTCTCTCAGTTTCTCTCTGTCATCTTCTATAAAATGGCAAAAAAATGAGGCGGGGGTAGATGGCGCAATGGTTCTGCAAAGAGACTCTCCTGCCTGAGGCTCCAAAGTCCCAGGTTCAATCCCCCACACCACCATAAGCCAGAGCTGAGCAGTGCTCTGATGAAATTAAATAATAATAATAATAAAATGGAAAAAATGACCACCAGGAGCAGTGGATCTGTAGTGTTGGCACTGAGCCTTGGTGATAACCCCGGAGGCAAAAAAAAAAAAAAAAAAGTAGATAAACAAAAATTTTAAATATATATATATTATATGGAGCTTATCAGAAGTTGGTGCAACAAGGTCCCAAACTCACCTCAAGCTTCCTGACACTCCCTCCAGCCTCTGCTACCAGCCCCCTCCAGCCCTAGGTCCCCTCTATAACCCCTGAGCCCACTTCACCCGTCACTGACCCCAAAGCTTTTGACCTGGACTCTCTTAGGTGTTGAGCTGAGTACCCCGGCTTCCTGTGGTTATGGGGTCAACAGGCAAAGCCACCACTACCACCACCACCACCCTGGGAGTTGGCAGAAGTGTGTCAGCATCCAGAACAGGAGGGTCAGAAGTCCAGAATGTTCCGGAGAGCCAGAGCAGGACGTCAAGGCAGATGGGGGGAGGGGCTTCCTCCTGAAGGGTGGAGGAGAGAGTCCATTTCCTGACCTCTTCCAGCTCAGAGAAGACACCTGCCCTCCTCAAAACCTGAGTCACTGCTTCCTCTCCAGAGCATCTCTCTCTCTCTCTCCCCCTCCCTCTCTCTCTCCCTCCCCCCCCCCCCCCCCCCGTCTTGCTTGCCACTTCAACGTGCAAAGCTTTGGTTTGTGAAAAATATGTCATTACTTTATATTTCATGAAAGAGAGACAGAGAGAACTACAGAAAAAGAGAGAGGGAGAGAGAAAGAGGCAGAGAGTGTGGAGGGTAGATAGCATAATGGTTCTGCAAAGAGACTCTCATGCCTGAGGCTCCAAAGTCAATTCAGTTTCAATCCCCACACTACCATCAGCCAGAGTTGAGCAGGACTCTGATAAAAAGAGAGAGAGAGAGAGAGAGAGAGAGAGAGAGACCAGAGCATGGTTCTCTTTTTTGTTTTCCTCTTCCATCTATAAGGGCATTTATTTGTTTAAATATTTCATCTATTTAGTTTTTCTTTAATTTTTTTTTGGTATTATCTTTATTTATTTATTGGATAAAGACAGCCAGAAATTGAGAGGGGAGAGGGAGAGAGAGACACCTGCAGCCCTGCTTCACCACTCACAAAGCTTTCCCCCTGCATGTGAGGACTGAGGTTTGAACCTGGGTCCTTGAGCATTGTAACCTGTGTGCTCAACCAGGTGCATCAATATCCGCCCACCCCCATTTATTTAGTTTTTAAAGACAGAAAGAGAGAGAGAGAGAAAGGAAAAGAGACAGAGAGAGATGAAAACACTGTTCTCCCTTTTGTTTTTTGTTTAAATATTTCATCCATTTACTTTTTTAATGAAGGTGATATGGAAAGAAAGATACACACAGGCCAGGTGGTGGCACACAGGTCACAGTGCTCAAGAACCCGGGTTCGAGCCCCCGCTGCCCACCTGCAGGGGGAAAGCTTTGCAAGTGGTGAAGCAGGGCTGCAGGTGCCTCTCTCTGTCTCACTGTCTCTATATCTCCCCCTCCTCTCTTGATTTCTGGCTTACTCTATCCAATAAATAAATAGAAGAAATAATACAAAAAAAACTAACTCAAAATAATAATCATGGAGAAGGGTGACCCCATGCCTGCTAGGTCTGTGAAGGAGGACCTGAAGGAAACCTTGAGCCAGCTGGGAGCCCAGGGGTGGAGGGTTCGAGACTGGGAATAGAAAGCTATTTCTGAGTTTTAAGGTCCCTAAAGCCCCTGGAATCACCCATCTGCTTTCTCCAGGCCTGTGCTCCTGCCGGCGGCCACCAGAGGGCATGCTTTGCACCACCTGCGCTTAACCCGCTGCACTACCACCCGACTCCCACTACCCTCTTAACAATCTCTTTTCTTCTTTTCTTCTCTCCTTCCATAATCTCTCCTTTTAATGTCTACTTATTCATTCTCTTTTATGTATATTTATTTATTTATTTGCTTATTGGATAGAGGCATCCAGAAATGGAGAGGGGAGGGGGGGATAGAGACCGAGAGACACCTGCAGCCCTGCTTCACCGCTTGCAAAATTTTCCCCCCTGCAGGTGGGGACCAAGGACTGGAACCCGGGTCCTGGTACACTGTAACATGTGCACCCAACCAAGTGCGCCACTACCTGACCCCCTCCATTATCTATTTATCTATTACCCGTCATCAATCAATCAATCATCTGTCATCTTTTATCTTTCTTTTTTATTGGATAGGACAGAGAGAAATTGAGAGGGGGGAGGGGAGATAGAAAGGAAGAGAGACAGAGAGACACCTGTAGCCCCGCTTCACCACTTGTGAAGCTTCCCCCCTGCAGGTGGGGAGCTGGGTCTCAAACCAGGATCCTTGTGCAGGTCCTTGCACTTCATACTATGTGCGCTTAAACCAATGCACCACCACCGAGCCCCCTATTTCTCTCTCTTCCAAAATTATCTTTATTTATTTATCGGATAGAGACAACCAGAGATTGAGAGGGGAGGAGATAGAGAGCGAGAGAGACAGAGAGACACCTGCAGCCCTGCTTCACCACTCACAAAGCTTTCCCCCTGCAGGTGGGGACCGGGGGCTCAAACCTGGGTCCTTGTGCACTGTAACATGTGCGCTCAACCAGGTGCACCACCACCTGGCCCACATCTCTTCTTTTTCATCTAGCTATCATCGGTTTATCTCTTATATCATTCACCTATCAATTATCTCTTTATCATGTATGTATCTATCCATCTATCTATCTACTACCTATCAATCATCTATCATTAATTAGCTGTCAACCACATAGCTATTTTCACTGATCTATCTACTTATCTGTCATCAATCTACTGTTGTTATTATTATTATTACTATTATTTTGCCTCCAAGGTTATCACTGGGGCTCAGTGCCTCCACTACGAATCACTACTCCTGGAGACCATTTTTCTCCCATTGTCGTTGTTGTTGTTGTTACTGTTGTTGCTGTTGTTGTTGTTGTTGTTGGATAGGACAGAGAAAAATCAAGAGAGGAGGGGAAGACAGAGAGGGGGAGAGAAAGATAGACACTCACAGACCTGTTTCACCGTCTGTGAAGCGACCCCACACACACACACAGGTGGAGAGCCGTGGGCTCGAACAGGGATCCTTGCCCTCCATACTATATATGTTTAACCTGGTGTGCTACCAACTGGCCCTCCTCTTTGTAACTTTCACTCATAAAAATAAATAAAATGAGAGCTGTGGAGACAGCAGGATGGTTCTGCAAAAAGAATCTCTTGCCCGAGGCTCTGGGGCCCCAGGTTCAATCCCTAGCACTAGCCAGAGCTGAGCAGGGCTCTGGAGTTTCCTTATGTTTCTGTGTGTGTCTTTGTTTATTTATATTTATTTTTTAATGAGAATATATATATATACATATACATATATATATATATATAGAGAGAGAGAGAGAGAGAGAGGGAGAGACAGAGAGAGAGAGGAGAGAAACACTAGAGCCCTGCTCAACTCTGGCTGATGGTGGTGCTGGGGATTGAACCTGGGACCTCAGAGCCTCAGACAGGAGAGTCTTTCCTTTTCAGAACTGCTAGGCCATCTCCCCAACCCAATGTATCGCTTTCATTGAAATAAATCAAATATTTGAAAGGAAAAAAGGAAGGAAAGACATGGTTCTGTGTGCGAAGTTCCAGCCCAATCTCCGCTCATGTCTGTGGGTGATTAAGGCATGAGACTCACACCACAGTGGAAGCTGGTTCCTTCCCCACGGAAAGGACGCAGACGCTGGCCTTGAGGTCACCCGGTTAAGGAGGGGGGGGGTGGACAGGAAGGGCCACAGGTGGGGGCACCAAGTCTCCAGACATGAGAACAGGACAAGTCCTCAGGGGTGGGGCATCCGGGCCCCCGCTCTCAAGGTCCCACGCCAGGCCACTGAGCTTTTGTTATAAGCTCATTTTATTTTTTCTTGAGTTGTGATAACTGTAAAAATGTTGATTCATAAGATTGTGGTGGCCCCAGAGAGGGGAGGTTCCCCATCACCTCAAAAGAGAGTTTTTTGTTTGTTTTCTGCTGGTGGGAATGCAAAGTAAGGCACCCCCTTTGAAAGAGACCGATAGGACAGTGCTTAAACAAATAAAAAAGGAATTAACTTAGGATCCAGCAATACCACTCTTAGGCATTTATCCAATGGACATTCAAGTACTAATTAGAAGGGACACATGCACCCCTCTGCTCATAGCTGTATTATTATTCACAACAGTCAAAGAGTGGAAGCAGCCTAGATGTCCATCATCAAACAGATTTGTGAGAACTCTGACGGTTCTCTTTGAGAGGTGGGAGGGTGCGGATACAGAAGCTGGTGGTGGGTGTGGTGTGGAACTATCTTACGGTCTTGTAACAAACTATCAATAAAAATTTATTTTGATTAAAAAGAGGGGATGGACATCGGGCGAGAGCGCAGCGGGTTAAGCGGACGTAGCGCAAAGCGCATAGGGAGCCTGGTTCAAGCCCCCAGCTCCCCACCTGCAGGGGAGTCACTTCACAGGCGGTGAAGCAGGTCTGCAGGTGTCTGTCTTTCTCTCCCCCTCTCTGTCTTCCCCTCCTCTCTCCATTTCTCTCTGTCCTATCTAACAACAACATCAATAACAACAACGATAATAACTACAACAACAATGAAAAACAACAAGGGCAACAAAAGGGAAAATAAATAAATTTTTAAAAAATTAAAAGAGATGAAAGTCGGGCAGTAGTGCAGTGGGTTAAGCACATGTGGTGCGAAGCACAAGGACTGGCATGAGGATCCCGGTTCGAGCCCCCGGCTCCCCACCTGCAGGGGAGTCGCTTCACAGGCGGTGAAGCAGGTCTGCAGGTGTCTGTCTTTCTCTCCCCCTCTCTGTCTTCCCCTCCTCTCTCCATTTCTCTCTGTCCTATCTAAAAACAGGGACATCAGTAACAACAATAACTACATCAACAAGGGCAACAAAAGGGAAAATAAATAAATTATAAAAAAATAAATAAAAAGGTGTTTGGAAGGGGTTAGGAGGTGGCCCATCTGTTGTGATGTGGAAGGACCCAGGTTCAAGCTGCCCTGGCCCATGCCCACCTGCAGGAACTTTCAGGAGTGGTGAAGCAGAGCTGCAGTTGTCTCTCTGTCTCTCCAGCTTTCTGTCTCACCATCCAACCAAGAAAAAAAAAAAGGTGGAGGTGGGAAGCCAGGTTTTGGCACACCTGGTTAAATATACATGTTGCCATTCTCAAGGACCCAGCTTCAATCCCACCTGTAGGGCAGAATATAGAGCTGAGCAGGGCTCTGGTTAAAACAATAATAATAACTATTATTAATTATAATAATTGACTATTATGAAGGGATAGAGAAGATAACAACATGGTTCTACAAGAAGACTCCTCTGTCTAAGGCTCCAACGTCACAGGTTCAAATCCCCTGCACCACCATAAGCCAGAGCTGAGCAGTGCTCTGGTAAAAAAGCAAATAAATAAATAATATGTGAAAATAAATTAAAAGATTTATTGAGGAGAGAGAGAATCAGAACATCTCTCTGCAATGCAGGGGGTTAAACTCTAGACCTCATGTTTGAGAGTCCAACATTTTAATGTGTTACCTCCTGGATCCTTTTTCTTTTTAAGATCTTAAAGGGCCAGGTGGTGGCGCACCTGGTTGAGTACACACATCACAATGAGCAAGGACCCGGGTTCAAGCCCCCGGGTCTCCACCCCCGGGTCTCCACCTGCGGCGGGGGGGGGGGGGGGAGGAGCTTCACGAGTGGTAAAGCAGGGCTATAGGTCTCTCTCTCTCTCTTTCTATCTCCCTTTCTGTCTCCCCTTTCCCTCTTGATTTTTGGTTGTCTCTAACCAATAACTAAATAAATATAGTACAAAAAATAAATAGTAAATAAATAAAAATATTCCCAAAAATCAATTACATATGAGAGAGAGAACTTCACATGAGATGGGAGGAGGAGGAGGAGGAGGAAGTGGAGGAGGGGGAGAGAAGAAGGAGGAGACTAAAAAGAAGGAGAAGAGGAAGGAGAAGGAGAAGGTGGTGGTCTCAGAGACAGCACTAAGGATAAAGCACTGGATTCTCAAGCATGAGGTCCCGAGTTCAATCCCCAGCAGCACATGTACCAGAGTGATGTCTGGTTCTTTCTCTCTCTCCTATCTTTCTCATAAATAAATAAATAAATAAATAAATAAATAAAATACTAAAGAAGAAGGAGGGGGGGTCGGGCGATGGCACAGCGGGTTAAGCGCAGGTGGCACAAAGCACAGGGACTGGCAGAAGGATCCTGGTTCGAGCCCCCGGCTCCCTACCTGCAGGGGAGTCGCTTCACAGGCGGTGAAGCAGGTCTGCAGGTGTCTGTCTTTCTCTGCCCCTCTCTGTCTTCCCCTCCTCTCTCCATTTCTCTCTGTCCTAGCCAACAACGAATTGCGTCAACAAGGGCAATAATAATAACCACAATGAAGCTACAACAAGGGCAACAAAAGGGGGGGGGGAATGGCCTCCAGGAGCGGTGGATTCATGGTGCAGGCACCGAGCCCAGCAATAACCCTGGAGGAGGAAAAAGAAAAAAAATAAAAAGGAGGAGGAGGAGGAAGAGGAGGAAGAGAAGAAGAAGGAGGAGGAGGAGAAAACACTTTGGCACCTGCATTTCTGGTAATCAAACAAGGAACCTCAGGCATAAAAGCCTTATGCTTTACCAATTGAGTTATTTCTCCAACAGCAGAACTTCCTTCCTTTTCAGGACTGACTAATATTCCACCTATGTTCAAATTATAACCCCCCAGTCAAGCAATGGAATAGCAAATTAATCAAATAATTAAGAATAATGGAATCAGAATGGTTGGGCACTTGCCTATAGGTTTTTTTTTTTTAGTTAAGCTATCAATCCTGAATGAACTGGAATATAACTCAACTAGCTGAAAGAGCATATGTTTTATTTTCCACAAGGACCCAGGTTCGAACCTCCTGCACCCCATCGGAGCTTCATGAATAGCTCCTCTCTCTCTCTCTCTCTCTCTCTCTCTCTTTCTTTCTCAAAAATAGTTGTCCTGGAGTAGTGGTGACAAAAAATAATAATTTTAAAAAGTTGTAATAAAAAATAATCTTGGTTAAAGATCTTTTTCACTCAAAAATGTGATTTTTATCCTGCCAGTCCCTTCTAGACTTGAGATTTTTTACCCAGAGAAATTTAAATTTCCCTTCTAATTGACACTTTAACTATTTTTTTTTTTTTTTAACCAGAGCCCTGCTCAGCTCTGGCTTATGGTGGTGTGGGGGGTTGAACCTGGGACTCTGGAGCCTCAGGCATGAGAGTCTCTTTGCAGAACCATGATGCGGTCTACCTCCACCCACATTTTAGCTTTTTAATTTAATTTATTTATTAACAGATAGAGACAAAGAAATTGAGAAGGGAGGAGGGGATAGAAAGAATGAGAGACAGAGAGACACCTGCAGCCCTGCTTCACCATTTGTAAAGCTTCCCCCCTGCAGGCGGGGAGCGGGGACTCAAACCGGGGTTCTTGAAGACTAAACTGTGAGCGCCCAAGCAGGTGCACCACTACCTGGCCCCTTTCTCAGCTTTCTCCCCCACCGGTTCTTGTAACCATTCGGCTTCCCAGGGGCGCCGCACCCGCCCTCTCGTGTCCATTCTCGGTACTGCAGTCATGAGAAGTTGCTTTTCTTGTTTTTTTTCTTTCTTTCTTTCTTTCTTTCTTTCTTTCTTTCTTTCTTTTTTTTGCAAGTTTATGTGTATCTAGATCTTTAGATGCCACATATGTGTGAAACCACCCAGTATTTGTCTTATTTCCATCTATTTTGTCCCCAAGGACACACTATCAGCATTTTGACGGCAGAGTAGTATTCCACGAAATATATATATCCTGTTGTTTCTTCAGCCAGTCATCTGTCTACAGGCATTAGGCTGCTTCCATTCTTTGGTTATCATGAATAAGGCAGCTATGAACATAGGGGTGCTTATGACCTTTCGAATTTCTTCCCTTTTTGAGTATCTTTTTATGGAGGTGGAGGGATTCATTGTATACAAAACTGTCCACTGCCAGCACATGGGTACAATTTCTCATCTCCCTGTGATACATGTTTGCAAAGCACTTTCACACCCCCCCCCAACTCAAGTTTCTCTCCATGATCAGGCACCAGGATTCCAAAAAACCCTCTTTGCCTTCTCCTTCCCTCCTTCCCCAGAATCCTTTGCTTCAGTGCAAGACACCATACCCAACCCAAGTTATATTTTGTATTCCGCCCCCCCCCCGTCCTTGTTTCTTAAGTTCTGCCACTAAGTGAGATAATCTGACACTCATCCTTCTCTCTCTGGCTTATCTCAACATGGTTCTTTCAAGCTCCATCCAAGATGAGGTGAAGAAGGTGAATTCATCATTTTTAACAGCTGAGTAGTACTCCAATTGTGTCTATATACCACCTCTTGCTCAGCCACTCATCCATGGTTGGACACTTGGGTTGCTTCCAGGTTTTGGCTATTACACATTGTGCTGCTATGAACATATGTGTACACAGATCTTTTTGGATGAGTGTGTTGGGTTCCTTAGGATATATCCCCAGGAGAGGAATTGCAGGGTCATAGGGTAGGTCCATTTCTAGCCTTCTGAGAGTTCTCCAGACTGTTCTCCACAGAGGTTGGACCAATTGACATTCCCACCAGCAGTGCAGGAGGGTTCCTTGGACCCCACACCCTCTCCAGCATTTGCTGCTGTTACCTTTTCTGATGTATGACATTCTCACAGGAGTGAGGTGGTATCTGATTGTTGTCTTGATTTGCATTTCTCTGAGTATCAGTGAGTTAGAGCATTTCTTCATGTGTCTGTTGGTCCTTTGCCTTAATCTAATGTAGCCCATGTCATGGTTAGACTTCTGTAGGGCTCTCTGGCAGCCTCTGACCTTCTACCAACACTCTCTCTGGCCCTGGGTCCCAAGCACCAACCACCAGCCCTCCTCCTTCTTCTTCTTCTTCTTCTTCTTCTTCTTCTTCTTCTTCTTCTTCTTCTTCTTCTTCTTCTTCTTCTTCCTCCTCTTCTTCTTCTTCTTCCTCTTCTTCTTCTTCTTCTTCTCCTTCTCCTTCTTCTTCTCCTCCTTCTTCTCCTTCTTTTTCTCCTTCTTTTTCTTCTTCTCCTTCTTCTTTTTCTCTGTCTCCTTCTCCCTCATTCTCCTTCTTCTCCCTCATTCTTCTTCTTTCTCCTCCTCCCTTCTTCTTCTCCTTCTCCTCCTCCTCCTCCTTCTTCTTCCTTTTTCTTCTTCTGTGATTTAATAACAATCGACAAGATAAGAGGGGTACAATTCATACAATTCCCACCACCAGAATACCATGTCCCATTCGCTCCATTGTTACCCTCCCTGTTCTTTTCTTTTTTTCTTTTTCCTTTATTGGAGGGATTACTGGTTTACAACCAACAGTAAAATACAGTAGTTTGTACATGCATAACATTTCTTAGTTTTCTACACAACAATTCAACCCCCACTAGGTCCTCCTCTGCCATCATGTCCCAGGACCTGAACCCCACCCCCACCCCAGAGTCTTTTACTTTGGTGCAATAACACAAACTCCAGTCCAAGTTCTGCTTAGTGTTTTCTTATTTTTCAGCTTCACTTTAATTATTATTAATGACTTGATACTGATAGACAAGATTGTGGAATAATAAAGGGCACAATTCACACAGTTCCCACCACCAGAACTCTGTTCCCCATCCCCTCCCCTGATAGCTTTCCTATTCTTTATCCCTCTGGGAGTAGGGACCCAGGGTCATTGTGGGATGCAGAAGGTGGAAGGTCTGGCTTCTGTAATTGCTTCCCTGCTGAACATGGATGTTGACAGGTGGATCCATACTCCCAGCCTGTCTTTCTCTTTCCCTAGTGGGGCAGGGGTCTGGGGAAGCAGAGCTCCAGGACACATTGGTGGGTCGTGTGCCCAGGGAAGTCAGGTTGGCATCATAGTAGCATCTGCAACTTGGTGGCTGAAAAGAATTAAGATATAGAGCAAAGGAGAATCGAGCAGAAGTGCAGCAGGTTAAGAGCACACGGCACAAAGCGCAAGGACCGGCATAAGGATTCCAGTTCGACTCCCCCGGCTCCCCACCTGCAGGGGAGTCACTTCACAGGCGGTGAAGCAGGTCTGCAGGTGTCTGTCTTTCTCTCCCCCTCTCTGTCTTCCCCCTCCCCTCTCCATTTCTCTCTGTCCGATCCAACAACAACGACATCCATAACAACAATAATAACTACAACGATAAAACAACAAGGGCAACAAAAGGGGGAGAGAATGGCCTCCAGGAGCAGTGGATTTATGCTGCAGGTACCAAGCACCAGTGATAACCCTGGAGGTCAAAATAAATAAATAAATAATTTAAAGCAGAACAAGTTGTTCTGTTGGCTAGAATTTCTCCAGTGGAAGGTGGTGTGCCAATAACTATAATATTTTTAGAGTCCCTTCTTTGGGCTAATTCTGAAGTTATTACTAAAAGACACTTGTTTTGACCCTGCTGGGAAATCAAATGACCACACAAATAAATCTATGACCACGGGATGGGAGAAGACGGCAGGATGGTTCTGCAAAAGACTCTCCAGCCTGAGGCTCTGAGGTCCCAGGTTCAATCCCCAGCACCACCATCAGCCAGAGCTGAGCAGGACTCTAGTAAAAAACAAAAACAAAAACATATATGTTGAGAGCTCTTATAAATCAACAAGGAAAAGATAGTGCCTGGGAGAATTCTACATATGTAAAGAGTTCTTATTAGTCAGTAACAAAGATAAACCCTGGGAGACAGCATAGTGATTTTGCAAAAAGACATTGATGCCAGAGGCTCTGGGGTCCCAGGTTCAATCCCCAGCACCACCATCAGCCAGAGATAAGCAGAATTCTGGTACAATTAATAATAATAATAATAATAATAATTTAAATAGAAAATGGTGACCACTCAGCTCCTTTGGATACAAATATTCAACCCTTCAGTCCCTGGTTTAGTTCCCCCAGGGAACCAGCTAGGCAGCCCTGGAATGGTCCAGAGTCAATTAACATTAAAGGGGGGGGAGTCGGGCGGTAGCGCAGCGGGGTAAGCGCACATGGCACAAAGCGCAAGGACCGGCGTAAGGATCCTGGTTCGAGCCCCCGGCTCCCCACCTGCAGGGGAGTCGCTTCACAGGCGGTGAAGCAGGTCTGCAGGTGTCTGTCTTTCTCTCCCCCTCTCTGTCTTCCCCTCCTCTCTCCATTTCTCTCTGTCCTATCTAACAAGGACGATATCAATAACAACAACAATAATATGTACAATAACAACAACAACAACAAAAACAAGGGCAACAAAACAGAAAATAAGTAAATAAATAAACTTAAAAAAAAAAAGCCCACACTCCTAGCACTTAGTAAACAAAGTCCAGGAGTTTTCAGGACTGTCCAGTCCCCTGGAATAAACAAAGACAAGAAACATTTTTTGAAATGCTATTTCAAAGATTTGCTTCAATGATTAATAAGAGAAGGAAAGAGAAAGATTCAGAAAGAGAGAATGAGAAAGAGAGAGAGAGAAAGGGAGAGAGAGAAAAAGGAGAGAGAAAGAGAAAGAGAGAGAGAAAAGCAGAGCATTTCTCTGACCCAGGTAAGGCCGGGGATTGAACTCGAGACCTAATGTTTGAGAGACGAGGGATTATCCACTCCATCACCTCCTGGATTTTATTATTGATTGATTGACTTATGAGAACAGAGGGAGAGAGAGAAGAACATCCCTCTCTCATATGTGATGCCAGGGACTGAACTCAGGACCTCAGGCTGGAGAGTCCAAAGCTTTACCCCTGTGCAACCTTTGCCAGTCTTCCCACGTACATTTTCATTGCTTTTATCACAGCCTACAATATCATTTCTATGAGTTGGTTCTGCCTATAGCCTCCTCCTCCAGGAAGTCTCCCTTGGTGCCCTCCCATGTGTGGCTAGAAGGACCATTTAGCATTTTTCAAACTGGAATTGGAGACTCTGATAAGTAAATATATCTTTAAAAAAGAAAGATTAAGGGGGTGGCAGGCAGTGACACAACCAGTTCAGCACACATAATACTAAGTGTGAGGACCCACACAAGGATCTGGGTTCGAGTCCCTGGCTCCCCCACCTGCAGGGGGAAAGCTTCACCAGCGGTGAAGCAGGACTGCAGCTGTCTTTCTCTCTCCCTCTCTATCTCCCCCTCCTCTCTCCATTTCTCTCTGTCCTGTCCAATAAAATGTTTAAAAAAATATGGCCACCAGGAGCAGTGGATTCATAGTGCTGGCACCGAGCCCCCAGTGATAACCCTAGAGGCAAATACATAAATAAATATTAATGAATCAATTAATTAATGAGAGAGAGAGAGATTCCGTCTTCTCCATTTCCTAGTGATCTTTTCCATTCGCCCCTGTAAGTAGGGACCTGGGATGTGAACCTTGGTCCTTGAGCCCCTGGGACTAACTATGCAGGTGGGTCCTTCTACTATTGAGGGGAGTCAGACCAGAGCAGTGGACAGTCCGCTGCTGTGCCATGTGCTTGATCCTGGGTTCTAGTCCTGCCTCCACTGCATTAGAGGAACTTCAGTGTTGGGAACTCTCTCCCTCTCCCTCTCCCTCTCCCTCTCCCTCTCCCTCTCTCTCTTTCTAGCTGACAAGAAAAGAATTCAATTGGCCTGAGGCTTGTGGTTTGAAGGGTGTGACTGCCCCTCTCACTATGAACCCACTGAGTCACATTCTTTTGCCTCTGACCCAACACAGACAGGACCTTACACGTTTCAGTGCCCTGTTAAGGACTTCAGGCTCTTGGCTACAGAACTAACCAGCAGAGACTGAGCAGTGGAGCCCAGCCTGACCTTTCTCCTGGTCCCCACAGTAAAATCATCTCTCTCTCTCTCTCTCTCTCTCTCTCTCTTCCTCTCTCCCTCTTATTTCTTTATATATTGCTCAATGCCTATATGACTCCATGGTTCCCTGTGGCCTTTAAAAAAAAATTTTGGCGGGGTTGAGCGGTAGCGCAGTTGGTTAAGCACATGTGGTGCAAAGCGCAATTACCGGCATAAGGATTCCAGTTCGAGCCCCCAGATCCCCATCTGCAGGGGAGTCGCTTCCCAGGCGGTGAAGCAGGTCTGCAGCTGTCTGTCTTTCTCTCCCCCTCTCTGTCTTCCCCTCCTCTCTCCATTTCTCTCTGTCCTATCCAACAACAACGACAGCAATAACAACAACAATAATAACTGCAACAATAAAGCAAGGGCAACAAAAAGGGAATCAATGAATAAATATTTAATAAATAAATAAAAGTGAGGGAGAGAAACAGAGAGACACCTGCAGCCCTGCTTTACCACTCATGAACCTTTCCCCCTGCAGGTGGAAACCGGGGATTTGAACCTGGATCCTTGCGCATTGTAACATGTGCGCTCAACCAGGTGCGCCACCACCCAGTTCCTTAATTAGTGCTTTACAAGATTGTAGGTTAGGACAACAAAAGGGAATAAATAAATAAATATAAAATTTTTAAAAAAAGACTGTAAGGTATTGGGAGTCGGGCGGTGGCGCAGCGGGTTAAGCGCAGGTGGCACAAAGCACAGGGACTGGTGTAAGGATCCTGCTTCGAGCCCCTGGCGCCCCACCTGCAGGGGAGTCGCTTCACAGGCGGTGAAGCAGGTCTGCAGGTGTCTGTCTTTCTCTCCCTCTCTCTGTCTTCCTCTCCTTTCACCATTTCTCTCTGTCCTATCCAACAACGATGACATCAATAACCATAACAACATTAAACAGCAAGGGCAACAAAAGGGAAAAATAAATTAATTAATTAAAATTAAAAAAGATTGTAGGTTCTTTTTTTCATACCACAGGGACTGGGTGGTGATACACCCAGTTGAGTGCACACATTACAGCACACAAGGACCCCAGGTTCAAGCCCCGTGGTCCCCACCTGCAGCGGGTGGCAAGGAGGGGGGAGCTTCGCAAGTGGTGAAGCAGATCTGCAGGTGTCTCCTCCTCCTCTCTCCATTTCTCTCTGTCTCTTTCATAATTAAAAAAAAAAAAAAAAAAGAAGTGATGGTCCCATACACACGACCCAGGCCCTGAATTTGGGGACACTTTTAACACTGCCCCTTAGGGAATGTCTGGCACCCGCCCCAAGAAGGACAGACTGGAAGCAGCTGGAAGGACAGACACCTCAGCTCCAGCCCTCTGGCTCTTCCCAGAAGATGGTTCTCATTCTGGGAGTTCCTGGACCCTTCCATGGGAACCTCCAGGGCCCGGATACCACACAGAGGTGTTTCCTCCTTTAGTCTTCTTTGATGGTGACTATCTTTGAAGACAGGCCAGAGGCGCTGAGGTCAAGGCCAGGAAGAGGAAGGGAAAGAATTGGTGAGAACAAGTTTTCTTCTCTCTTTTTTTTTTTTTTGGTGGGGGGGGGGTAGGTGTTTTGGAATAAGGCAGTTGTGAGAGAGGGGGTCAGTCTGGTTTATGGGAATGTTGGAGGTTGAGCCTGGGACTTGGGGGAAAAATACACAGTGCTTAGAATCATACTCAAACACATGCCTGTATGTATTTTATTATTTTTTATGAAATGTTTAGTTATTTGATTTTTTTGGTTTTTATTAAAGGTGGATGTTTTTATCCTTTGAATAATCATTAATTGCTTGTTTTTCTTCTTTGTTGTTAGTTGTTTGTGTTTTTTGTTTGTTTGTTTTTGTTTTTCCCCCTTTTATTGCCCTTGTTGTTTTATTGCTGTAGTTGTTATTGTTGTTACTGATGTTGTCGTTGGATAGGACAGAGAGAAATGGAGAGAGGAGGGGAAGACAGGGAGAGAAAGAAAGACAGACGCCTGCAGACCTGCTTCACCACCTGTGAAGCGACTCTCCTGCAGGTGGGGAGCCGGGGCTCGAACCGGGATCCTTACACCGGTCCTTGCATTTTGTGCCATGTGCGCTTAACCCACTGTGCTACCGCCTGATTAGTTATTTGTTTTAATATGAAAGAGAGAGAGAGAGAGATACCAGAACCCTGCTTAGCTCTGGCTGATGGTGGTGCTGGAGATTGAACCTGGGACCTCAGCCTCAGGCACGAAGGCCTTTTGCAGAATCACGATGCCATTTCTTTTCTTGGGCCACGGACACAGCATAGTGGTTCTACAAAAGATTTTCACGCCTGAGGATTCAAAGTCTTGAGTTCAGTCCCTTGCACCATCATCAGCCAGAGCTGAACAGGCTCTCTCTCTCTCTCTCTCTCTCTCTCTCCTGTTAAAAAAGGGAGGTCTGGTGGTGATGCACTTGGTTCAATGCACATGTTACCAGACACAAGGACCTGGGTTTAAGCTTCTTCTCCCCTACCTGCAGGGGGAAAGCTTCACAAGGGGTGAGACAGGGCTGCAGGTGTCTCTCTCTCTCCCTCTCTATCTCTTCCTCCCTTCTCAATTTCTCTCTGTTTCTATCCAGTAATAAATAAATAAATAAAATATTTGAAAAGAAAGAAGGAAAGGAAGGAAGGAAGGAAGGAAGGAAGGAAGGAAGGAAGGAAGGAAGGAAGGAGCTGGCAATAGTGCACGTGGTTGATCACAAAAATCACAGTGCTCAATGACCCAGGTTCAATGACCCTGGTCCCCAGCTGCAGTGGTGAAGCAGGGCTGCAGGTGTCACTCTGTCTCTTTCCCTTTCTGTGTCTCCCTCTCAACTTCTCTGTGTCTCGATCCAATAATAAGTGAATGAAAATCCTTTGAAAACCTTTTCTTAAAAAATTATTTTTAAAATAGGGACTTGTAGCTGTGAGAGAATGAATGAATGAATGAATGAATGAGTGAATGAATGAATGAATTCACAAAGAAACAGATGGACACACGTCCCTCTGACCCGAATTCCTGGTCCCTGGCATCTTCTAGGCAAGGGAGTCTCCACCCACAAGGTCACAGACAGAAAGTCCCTCCCCCACCTCCAGCTTATCTGAGACACCCCACCTTTCCTCCAGGTTCCTGGCTGGGCCCCCACCCCCTGACCCCCCACCCCCGGAGGAAAAGGAAGAACGTCAGCTGGGGTGAGACTCCAGTTCAGAGTCAGCCCTGGGCTGGGGGGGGGGGGCTTTCTTCCCGGCACCCCTCCCTGCCTGGCTGCCCCAGGGGCTGCTGGAAGGTTCCTGGAGCAGGAAGGGTGGGGGGGCTGGAGGCTGAGGAGGGGGGTCAGCTATCAGGGAGGCTGCAAATGCCGAGTCTCAGGCTGACCCTGCCTGGGAGAACCCAGCCCCAGCCTCCTCCAGCTTCTGCAAAAGATGAGAGATATAGATAGATAGATAGGTAGATAGGTAGATAGATAGATAGATAGATAGATAGATAGATAGATAGATAGATAGATAGATAGATAGATAGATAGATGATAGATAGATAGATAGATAGATAGATGATAGATGATAGATAGATAGATAGATGATAATCAGGGAGACTGAAGCCTGAGCTCCCAAGTTCAATCCCCGGCATCACATGTGCCAAAGTGACGCTCTGCTTCTCCCTCTCTCTCCTCTCTCTCCCTCTCTTTCCCTCTCTGTTTCCCTCTCTCTCCCTCTCCCTCCCTTTCCTTCTCTCTCCCTCTCTCTTTCCCTCTCTCTCCCTCTCTCTTTCACTCTCTCTCTCTCTTTCCCTCTCTATCCCTCTCTCTTTCCCTCTCTCTTTCCCTCTCTCTCCCTCTCCCTCTCTCTCCCTCTCTCTTCTTCTCCCTCTCTCTCCCTCTCCTCCCTCTCTTTCCCTCTCCCTCTCTCTCCCTCTCTCTCCTTCTCCCTCCCTCTCCCTCTCTCCCTCTCACTCCTACTCCCTCTCTCTCTCCCTCTCTCTCCTTCTCCCTCTCTCCCTCTCTCTCCCTCTTTCTCCCTCTCTCTCTCCCTCTCCCACTCTCTCCCCCTCTCCCTCTCTCTCTCCCTCTCTCTCTGCTTCTCTCTCCCCCTCTCTCTGCTTCTCTCTCCCTCTCTCTCTGCCTCTCTCTCCCTCTCCATATCTCTTCCTCTCTCCCACTCTTTCTCCCCTTATAAATAAATGAAGGAAGCTGAGTAGTAGAGCTGCAGGTTGAACGCACATGACTCGAAGTACAAGGACCAGCGTAAAGATCCCAGTTCAAGCCCCCGGCTCCCCACCTGCAGGGGAGTCCCTTCACAGGCGGTGAAGCAGGTCTGCGGGTGTCTATCTTTCTCACCCCCTCTCTGTCTTCCCCTCCTCTCTCCATTTCTCTCTGTCCTATCCAACAACAACGATATCAATAACAACAATAGTAGTAATAACCAAAACAACAATAAAACAACCAGGGCAACAAAGGGGGAAAAAATATCCTCCAGGAGCCGTGGACTCATAGTGCAGGCACCGAGCCCCAGAAATAACCCTGGAGGCATTAATTAATTAATTAATTAATTAATTTAATTAAACAAAACATAAATAAATAAATGAAAAACTTCTGAAAATATTTATTTATTGATCTATTTCAGAGAGAGAGAGAGACCAGAGTCCTGCTCAGCTCTGTCTGTTGGTGGTGCTGGGGATTGAACCTGGGACCTCAGAGCTGCAGGCAGGAGAGCTAGTCCTCTGATAGGCTAAGCTAGCAGCCCTGGCCCTGATATCCTAATTTATTAAAAAAAAAAAAAAAAAAAAAAAAGCTGAGATGGGGGCGGGAGAGTTGAGAAATGTAACTCGTGTACAAACTCCTGTATTTTACTGTCGACTATAAATCATTAATCCCCCCAATAAAGAAAACTGGGTAAAGTGAAGGCTTTTTAAAACCAACAAAAAAAGATTTATTTACTTATTTATTTATTTTTACCAGAGCACTGCTCAGCTCTGACTTATGGTGGTGCAGAGGATTGAACCTGGGACTTTGGAGTCTCAGGCATCAAAGTCTCTTTGCAGTGCCATGATGCTATCTATCCTGCCCCTTATTTATCTATCTGTTTATTTATTTGTAAAAGCAAGAGAGGGGACCAGGGGATGGCGCACGTGATTGAGCACACATGTCACAATGTGCCAAGGACCCGGGTTCAAGCCCCCCGCCCCGGTGGTCCCCACCTGCAGGGGGAAAGCTTTGCAAGTGGTGAAGCAGGGCTGTAGGTGTCTCTCTGTCTCTCTCCCTCTCTATCTCCCCCTTTGCTCTTGATTTCTGGCTGTCTCTATCCAATAAACAAAGACAATAATAATTTTTTAAATATTTATTCATTTTTAATTATTTATTTATTTTTCTCTTTTGTTGCCCTTGATTTTTATTGTTGTAGTTATTGTTGGTGTTATTGATGTCGCTGTTGTTGGATAGGACAGAGAGAAATGGAGAGAGGAGGGGAAGACAGAGAGGGGGAGAGAAAGACAGACACCTGCAGACCTGCTTCACCACCTGTGAAGCGACTCCCCTGCAGGTGGGGAGCCGGGGGCTCGAACCGGGATCCTTATGCCGGTCCTTGCGCTTTGCGCCACCTGCGCTTAACCCACTGAGCTACTGCCCGACTCCCAGACAATAATAATTTAAAAAGGAAGGAAGGAAGGAAGGAAGGAAGGAAGGAAGGAAGGAAGGAAGGAAGGAAGGGAAGCAGAGCCTGCCTCTGGCACATGTGGTGCCAGGGATTGAACTCAGGACTGACCTCATGCTTGAGAGTCCAGTGCTTCATCCACCGCACCCCTTCCTGGGCTGCTTAAATCTTTGGGAGGGGAAAAAATATCTATTGTCAAGAGACTCTCTCTCTCTGGGTCCTGGTGGAATTGGGGTTCAGAGCCCTCTGGTCATCTTCCCCTAATATTTCTCTCCCCCTCTGGGAGTACAGATCCAAATTCTTTCTGGGGTGACAGGAAGGACACCCACACTGTTGTGCAACCGTCCCCCACGGTCCTTCAGAGCAATTGCATCATCCCAGACTGGAACTCTGTCCCTATTGAACACTCCCTCCTCCTCCTCCTCCTCCTCCTCCTCCTCCTCCCCTTCCCTCTCTCTCCAACCCCATCTACTTCCTTTTTCACCCCATTCTAGGTTCCTCATCTGGATGGAGTCAAACAGTATTTGACTTTTTGTCTCTGCCTTCTGTCCCTGAGCACTTTGTCCACAAATCCCATCCAGGTTGTAGCAGGTGTGTGAATTTCCTCCCTTTTCAGGGCTGTATATTATTCCATGGCATAGCTGGAACTCTCTTTGCCTGCTCCCTCCTTCCATTGATAGGCACTGGGGTTGTCTGCACTGTTGGGCTCCCATGCTAAACAGTCACGCCAATATCTTGTTTGCTTTAAATGTTTGGGGGGTATGGATGATGGAAATCCTTTTGTTATTTCTTTTTTTATTTTTTTATCTTTATTTATTTATTGGATAGAGACAGCTAGAAATTGAGAGGGAAGGGGAAAATAGAGGAGAGAGACAGAGAGACACCTGCAGCTCTTCTTCACCACTCGCAAAGTTTTCCCCCTGCAGGTGGGGACCGGGGGCTTAAACCTGGGTTTTTGCACACTGTAACATGTGCGCTCAACCAGGTGCACCACCACCAGCCCCTGTTGTTTATTTCTTTTACAAATTATTGTTCTTTTTTCTTTGCCAGAGTCCTGCTCAGTTCTGACTGATGGTGGTGCTGGGAATTGATCCTGGGACCTCAGAGCCTCGGGTACGAGAATCTTTTGTATAACCACTGTGATATCTTCCCAGCAATCCCTCCCCCCTCTCTCTCCATATATATATATATATATATATATATATATATATATATGATAGAATGAGGAAGGGAGGGGAAGGAGAGAGAAAGAGGGAGCGAGAGAGTCCAAGGGCTGGGTGGTGGTGCACCTGGTTGAGTACACAAGGACTCAGGTTCAAGCCCCCGGTCTCCACCTGCAGGGGAAAAGCTTTGCAAGTGGTGAAGCAGGGCTGAAGGAGTCTCTCTTCCTCTCTGTCTCCCCCTTCCCTCTGACTTCTGTCTCCATCCAATAAAAAAACAAAGATAATAATAAAAAATAATGCAAAAAGAAAGAGAGAACAGAGCCCTGCTCAGTTCTGGCTGGTGATGGTGCGGGGGATTGAACCTAGGACCTCAGAGAGACCTGCAACACTGCTCCACCGCTCAGGGTGCTTTCTTCCCTGCAGGTACACCTCGTGGTGTCTGGGGGGCTCGAACCCCGGGTCTTGGGACTTGGTAAAGTATGCTCCCTACCCACTGGGCCATCTCCCCACCCACTGCCATTTGTGAATTTGAAGCAGGGAGACTGACTTCAGCCCTTAGCGGCTATTACCGTGGTGGCCACTAGAGGGCGGTGCTATCCAGGGGCTGCTTCCCTGGCCAAGCACAGGAGACTGGCTAAGCGCTAGAAGAAGCACAGGAGACAGAGAGGAGAGAAAAAAGGAGGCTGGGGAATCAGCACAGTAGTTCTGCAGAGAGACTCTCCTGCCTGAGGCTCTGAGGTCGCAGGTTCAGTCCCCAGCTCCACCATGAGCCAGAGCTGAGTGGTGTTTTGCTGAAATAATAATAACAACAACAATAATAATAATAATTGCTGAGATCATAGGAATCTAAGAGGTAAGATATTTCAGAGGTTAAACAAAAACTCTGTAGGTGTGAGGCCTTGAGTTCAAAACCTGCCATTCCTCTCTCTCTCTCTCTGTCTCTGTCTCTGTCTCTCTCTCTCTCTCTCTGTTTCTCTCCTTTAAAAAAACAACAGGGAGTCAGGCGGTAGCACAGCGGGGTTAAAGCGCAGTTGATGCAAAGCACAAGGACCGGCTTAAGGATCCCAGTTCGAACCCCCCGGCTCCCCACCTGCAGGGGAGTCACTTCACAGGTGGTGAAGCAGGTCTGCAGGTGTCTTTCTCTCCCCCTGTCTTCCCCTCCTCTCTCCATTTCTCTCTGTCCGATCCAACAATGATGGCCTCACTAACAACAATAATATCTACAACAATAAAACAACAAGGGCAACAAAAGAGAGTAAATAAATATATTAAAAAGGGGGGTAGTGCTGGTGAAATAGCTCTCCTGGACAGGGCACTGCTTTGCCATGTGGGTTCAAGCCCAGCCCCCCCCCCCCTTCACTGGAGGAAGATTCACTGCTGAGGTCTCTTTGACTCTCTCTCCTTCTCTGCATCTCTCTCAGGAAAAAAACAATTAATAAAAAGAATACATACCATAGATATTTATTTCTTTATTTTGGGTAGAAACAGAGAGAAATTCAGAGGGGGGATAGAGAGGGAGAGAGAGAGACAGAGAGACACCTGTAGCCCTGCTTCACCACTCGCAAAACTTTCCCCCTGCAGGTGGGGACTGGGGGGCTTGAACCCGGGTCCTTGTGCACTGTAACATGTGCATTCAACCAAGCCCCCATATGAGTAAAAGATTATTTCCTTCCACATGAGGGGTGAAAACAGGCATTGTTTTCTGTTTGTTCCTTTCTCAAATACAGGAAACAGAAGTGGTGAATGAAAAGACAGAAATATCTCACTATGATAAAAACGAACAGGGGGGTGGGCGGTGGTGCACTTGGTTGAGCACACATGTTACAGTGCTCAAGGACCTGGGTTCAAGCCCCCAGTCCCCACCTGCAGAGGGAAAGCTTTGTGAGTGGTGAAGCAGGGCTGCAAGTATCTCTCTGTCTCTCTCCCTCTTTATCATCCCCTTACCTCTCAATTTCTGGCTATCTCTATTCAATAAATAAATAAAGGTATTTTTAAAAAATTAAAAGGGAGTCGGGCTGTAGCGCAGCGGGTTAAGCGCAGGTTGCGCAAAGCGCAATGACTGGCATAAGGATCCGGGTTCGAGCCCCCAGCTCCCCACCTGCAGAAGAGTCGCTTCCCAGGCGGTGAAGCAGGT
>NW_026647386.1:0-119000 GCF_950295315.1 Erinaceus europaeus | reverse complement strand
TGAGCCCCACAAGCCCTTAACCCTCTGACATACCGCCAAACCTCCCTGGATTTACTTTTGAAGGCAGTATCACCTGCCTCGTTTTGAATCCTCATTATCCTGAGGGTCAGTCCTGATGACAGTGTCATGACACGACACACGGAGATCTCTGTTATCAGAGAGCACCTGGAACAGCAGCTGGGGCTCTAGTGCCAGGGCAGGAGCAACTCCCCATTAAGCCTCCACGGAGTCCACCTGCCTGCATTTTGGTCCTTTTCCCTCCAAAAAAGATTTTTCCCTTTTTTCACTTTGAAACAGGCAGGAGACAGGTTACCCAGGCAGGGGAAAAAAAATAAAAAGCCTTTTTTTTTTTTTTTTTTTACCCAAGTGAATGACCATCTTCTGGCAAGTATAGGTTTTGAACCTGAAAACTCTGTCTGTCTGTCTCTTAGTCCACAGAAAGAGCCACTAGCCCAGTCAGATCTCACGCTCAGATGGGGTGTTTTTGCCAAAGGTCTGCACAGCGCACTAGGGATTGGGCGGCCTGAGACCCAAATGTTACATTGTAGATGGACTGTTTGCAGTTCTTGCTCCCCAGGACATTGGACTGTCTCAACTCCCTCCCCTACAGCATGAAAAAAAGACTCTTGACAACCTTGGAGCAACTGGAGTGGGGGCGAGGGGAGCTGTTTGCATGTCTGCACTGCTCATGCCCAGGTGTCTGTGGGGCTCGGTGGCAGAGGCTGTAAGGGGGCTAGGGGGCAGAAGGAGACTGTTTGAGAGGCAGGCTGCAGGCAGGGGAGCCCAGGAGTGTGTGCAGGGCTGTGTGTGTGGGTGTGGTGGCAGGGCGTTAGGGCAGGTCCCCCTGCTGGATGGTGAGATGGCAGCTGGGCTGGCCCTGGGCCCTCATGGCTGAAGGGCAGAAGCAGGGTGGCAGTAAAGTAGCGCAGGGAGGAACACAGTAGATGTTAGTTGGGAGCTGGGGGACAGAGGGTAAGGGGAAAGGGGGCATCCTTGAGGAGGGGTCAGGACTAGAGAGTGGGGGCAGCTGGAGGCATGGAAGGTCCCAGGAATCAGGGACTGACAGGAACAGATTCCTACAATCCCCCCCCACTGGATAGAAGCTGCAGAAGCCAGAGCAGCAGCCCTGGCTTGCCTAGGCCAAGGGCCCTGAGTGAGTCCCTCTGAGGATGAGGAAGAGGAGGAGGGGGTGGAGGAGGAGGAGGAGGAAGAGCAGGAGGAAGAGGAGGAAGAGGAGGAGGAAGAAGAGGAGGAGGAGAGGAGGCGGAGGAGGAGGAGGAGGGGCAGGTGGGCAGCTGTCAATAGGCAACGGGATTAATGGAGGCCTCCATTACGGAGGCATGTGTCCAGGCAGGCACCCACCAACCCTCAGGGGCAGCTCAGGGCACCCAGGGACTTGGTGTGGGTATCTCTGGGGCGGGGACTGTCAGTCAGTCAGCAAGACTGTGTGTCAGTGCACATGGTGGGACAGGGGCCTGGCGGACCTTGGTCCCCCGCCCTGGACTGTCAGATGCCAGCCCCATGCCCAGACACACACCAATCTGCCCATAGCCCCTTGGCCCGGCCGACCAGCACCGGCTTTGGCCTGGGGCTCTGGCTCTGGTGGCTGGCCACCACCTCTCAGGTCAAGTTCAGCGTGGGGGTCATGGCTGCTGGTCAACTGGATGGGCGGGGTCCCCGTGGCCTAGCAAACACAGGAGCCCTCTGTGATGTCCTAGCCCCTGGCAATCTGTGCTGGCCACACTGGCACTGGGCAGCCCAACTGCCCTGCCACTAGGTCAGGCAACAGCGCCCAGACACCTGGGCCCTGGCACAGAGGGACGGAAGGATGGGAAGACAGTGCTGACCGACGAGGGACCTCAGGGCTGGCAGCCAAGAGAAGACAGGTGGAGGTGCGCCCGGGATCCAGGGAGCCCAGGCCAGAGCTGCCTGCATGCCTGCCTGCCTTCCTGGATGTCTGTATGCTGCCTTTGTCCAGGTAGGTTTCTCAGGTGCCCTCCAATCCTGTCCTCTCCTGTCCTCTCCTGTCCTCACCATCCTCTCCCCTCTCCTCTCCTCCGCACTTTGCTTCTCTCCTTTGTCTGTCCTCTCTTCCAGGTGCCCTGCTCACCAGCTCCAGCACTTGTGATGGTTCTCCAGTGACAGCTGTTCGCAACCCCTTCCACCCCCTGCCTGCCCCTAATGTGACCCAGCTCACAGGGTCTCCGGCTCACCCCACCCAAACCCACACGCCCCAACACATTCCCTGGTTCAGCCCCTCTGCCCTATTCAGTCAAAATGGGCCTTTGCAACCTACCTATGCATCGTTGTTTCTGCTCACCATTAAGGAGAGATCTCCTTTTGTATTTAGCTTGGTTGACTGGTGGATGGATGGATGGATGGATGGATGGATGGATGGATGAATGGATGAATGGATGGATAGATGTATGGGTGGATGGATGGATGGATGGACAGGTCAATGGATCGGTTTTGTAGAGGCAGAGTACCATATAGGGGTCACTGGAGACCGCTGGTGTCAGATCCTTAGTCAATGTCAAATGTAAAACATTAATTCATCAATAACAAAAATGAATAAGCACCTAAATAAATAAATAAATATAAAAACTGGGTTAAAAAATACATGGCGTCTTTGCCTTTCTGCATATGGAATGCTGTGCGGATCTTAACAAGGAAAGCATTGTCCTGAGTAGCCCATTTGAAGTCGTGGAATATTTCCTTTTCCTTTTTCTTTTTTTACTTTCTATTTTCTTGATTATTCACTGGAATAAATAGACAGGAATTGAGAGGGAAGGGAGGTAGAGAGAGTTTGAGACACAGAGAGAGACAACTGCAGCACTTCTGCACCACTTGTAAAGATTTCCCCTGGCAGGTGGGAACCAGGGTGTTGAAGCCCAGTCCTCCTGCATTGTAACATGAGTGCTTAACTGGGTGTGGCACCACCTGGTACCCTTGATATGACATTTTTTTTAGCAATTAAAAGAAATTCTCGTGGCAAGGTAATAAATACATGAAGAAGTAAATAAAAGTGCATTTACATTAACTCAGTGGAAACACACAGGGACATATACGTCTCTGTTACCTGTGTTACTTCTTCATGTATGGATTGATTGCCTCAAGGGGTTATTGCCACAGCTGAGTGCCTATGCCACGAATAATCCACAGCTCCTGCACTCCATTTGTTCCCCTTTCGCTGCCCTTGTTGCTTAGTCACTGTGGTGGTTATTGTTTTTGTTGTTGTTGTTGTTACTGACCTTGCATCTGACAGACACAAAAGGAGAGACCAGAGGAAATACAGGGTTGGAGAGAAAGATAGAGCTCCTAAAGACCTGCTTCACCCCCTGTAAAGCGACTCCCCTGCAGGTGGCGGTCTGGGGGCCAGACCCCAAATCCCTCCACCTGTCCCCTCTATTCGTGAGCCCCACAAGCCCTTAACCCTCTGACATACCGCCAAACCTCCCTGGATTTACTTTTGAAGGCAGTATCACCTGCCTCGTTTTGAATCCTCATTATCCTGAGGGTCAGTCCTGATGACAGTGTCATGACACGACACACGGAGATCTCTGTTATCAGAGAGCACCTGGAACAGCAGCTGGGGCTCTAGTGCCAGGGCAGGAGCAACTCCACATGAACCCTCCACGGAGTCCACCTGCCTGCATTTTGGTCCTTTTCCCTCCAAAAAAGATTTTTCCCTTTTTTCACTTTGAAACAGGCAGGAGACAGGTTACCCAGGCAGGGGAAAAAAAATAAAAAGCCTTTTTTTTTTTTTTTTTTTTTTTTTTTTACCCAATTGAATGACCATCTTCTGGCAAGTATAGGTTTTGAACCTGAAAACTCTGTCTGTCTGTCTCTTAGTCCACAGAAAGAGCCACTAGCCCAGTCAGATCTCACGCTCAGATGGGGTGTTTTTGCCAGTCAAAGGTCTGCACAGCGCACTAGGGATTGGGCGGCCTGAGACCCAAATGTTACATTGTAGATGGACTGTTTGCAGTTCTTGCTCCCCAGGACATTGGACTGTCTCAACTCCCTCCCCTACAGCATGAAAAAAAGACTCTTGACAACCTTGGAGCAACTGGAGTGGGGGCGAGGGGAGCTGTTTGCATGTCTGCACTGCTCATGCCCAGGTGTCTGTGGGGCTCGGTGGCAGAGGCTGTAAGGGGGCTAGGGGGCAGAAGGAGACTGTTTGAGAGGCAGGCTGCAGGCAGTGGAGCCCAGGAGTGTGTGCAGGGCTGTGTGTGTGGGTGTGGTGGCAGGGCGTTAGGGCAGGTCCCCCTGCTGGATGGTGAGATGGCAGCTGGGCTGGCCCTGGGCCCTCATGGCTGAAGGGCAGAAGCAGGGTGGCAGTAAAGTAGCGCAGGGAGGAACACAGTAGATGTTAGTTGGGAGCTGGGGGACAGAGGGTAAGGGGAAAGGGGGCATCCTTGAGGAGGGGTCAGGACTAGAGAGTGGGGGCAGCTGGAGGCATGGAAGGTCCCAGGAATCAGGGACTGACAGGAACAGATTCCTACAATCCCCCCCCCACTGGATAGAAGCTGCAGAAGCCAGAGCAGCAGCCCTGGCTTGCCTAGGCCAAGGGCCCTGAGTGAGTCCCTCTGAGGATGAGGAAGAGGAGGAGGGAGTGGAGGAGGAGGAGGAGGAAGAGCAGGAGGAAGAGGAGGAAGAGGAGGAGGAAGAAGAGGAGGAGGAGAGGAGGCGGAGGAGGAGGAGGAGGGGCAGGAGGGCAGCTGTCAATAGGCAACGGGATTAATGGAGGCCTCCATTACGGAGGCATGTGTCCAGGCAGGCACCCACCAACCCTCAGGGGCAGCTCAGGGCACCCAGGGACTTGGTGTGGGTATCTCTGGGGCGGGGACTGTCAGTCAGTCAGCAAGACTGTGTGTCAGTGCACATGGTGGGACAGGGGCCTGGCGGACCTTGGTCCCCCGCCCTGGACTGTCAGATGCCAGCCCCATGCCCAGACACACACCAATCTGCCCATAGCCCCTTGGCCCGGCCGACCAGCACCGGCTTTGGCCTGGGGCTCTGGCTCTGGTGGCTGGCCACCACCTCTCAGGTCAAGTTCAGCGTGGGGGTCATGGCTGCTGGTCAACTGGATGGGCGGGGTCCCCGTGGCCTAGCAACCACAGGAGCCCTCTGTGATGTCCTAGCCCCTGGCAATCTGTGCTGGCCACACTGGCACTGGGCAGCCCAACTGCCCTGCCACTAGGTCAGGCAACAGCGCCCAGACACCTGGGCCCTGGCACAGAGGGACGGAAGGATGGGAAGACAGTGCTGACCGACGAGGGACCTCAGGGCTGGCAGCCAAGAGAAGACAGGTGGAGGTGCGCCCGGGATCCAGGGAGCCCAGGCCAGAGCTGCCTGCATGCCTGCCTGCCTTCCTGGATGTCTGTATGCTGCCTTTGTCCAGGTAGGTTTCTCAGGTGCCCTCCAATCCTGTCCTCTCCTGTCCTCTCCTGTCCTCACCATCCTCTCCCCTCTCCTCTCCTCCGCACTTTGCTTCTCTCCTTTGTCTGTCCTCTCTTCCAGGTGCCCTGCTCACCAGCTCCAGCACTTGTGATGGTTCTCCAGTGACAGCTGTTCGCAACCCCTTCCACCCCCTGCCTGCCCCTAATGTGACCCAGCTCACAGGGTCTCCGGCTCACCCCACCCAAACCCACACGCCCCAACACATTCCCTGGTTCAGCCCCTCTGCCCTATTCAGTCAAAATGGGCCTTTGCAACCTACCTATGCATCGTTGTTTCTGCTCACCATTAAGGAGAGATCTCCTTTTGTATTTAGCTTGGTTGACTGGTGGATGGATGGATGGATGGATGGATGGATGGATGGATGGATGAATGGATGAATGGATGGATAGATGTATGGGTGGATGGATGGATGGATGGACAGGTCAATGGATCGGTTTTGTAGAGGCAGAGTACCATATAGGGGTCACTGGAGACCGCTGGTGTCAGATCCTTAGTCAATGTCAAATGTAAAACATTAATTCATCAATAACAAAAATGAATAAGCACCTAAATAAATAAATAAATATAAAAACTGGGTTAAAAAATACATGGCGTCTTTGCCTTTCTGCATATGGAATGCTGTGCGGATCTTAACAAGGAAAGCATTGTCCTGAGTAGCCCATTTGAAGTCGTGGAATATTTCCTTTTCCTTTTTCTTTTTTTACTTTCTATTTTCTTGATTATTCACTGGAATAAATAGACAGGAATTGAGAGGGAAGGGAGGTAGAGAGAGTTTGAGACACAGAGAGAGACAACTGCAGCACTTCTGCACCACTTGTAAAGATTTCCCCTGGCAGGTGGGAACCAGGGTGTTGAAGCCCAGTCCTCCTGCATTGTAACATGAGTGCTTAACTGGGTGTGGCACCACCTGGTACCCTTGATATGACATTTTTTTTAGCAATTAAAAGAAATTCTCGTGGCAAGGTAATAAATACATGAAGAAGTAAATAAAAGTGCATTTACATTAACTCAGTGGAAACACACAGGGACATATACGTCTCTGTTACCTGTGTTACTTCTTCATGTATGGATTGATTGCCTCAAGGGGTTATTGCCACAGCTGAGTGCCTATGCCACGAATAATCCACAGCTCCTGCACTCCATTTGTTCCCCTTTCGCTGCCCTTGTTGCTTAGTCACTGTGGTGGTTATTGTTTTTGTTGTTGTTGTTGTTACTGACCTTGCATCTGACAGACACAAAAGGAGAGACCAGAGGAAATACAGGGTTGGAGAGAAAGATAGAGCTCCTAAAGACCTGCTTCACCCCCTGTAAAGCGACTCCCCTGCAGGTGGCGGTCTGGGGGCCAGACCCCAAATCCCTCCACCTGTCCCCTCTATTCGTGAGCCCCACAAGCCCTTAACCCTCTGACATACCGCCAAACCTCCCTGGATTTACTTTTGAAGGCAGTATCACCTGCCTCGTTTTGAATCCTCATTATCCTGAGGGTCAGTCCTGATGACAGTGTCATGACACGACACACGGAGATCTCTGTTATCAGAGAGCACCTGGAACAGCAGCTGGGGCTCTAGTGCCAGGGCAGGAGCAACTCCACATGAACCCTCCACGGAGTCCACCTGCCTGCATTTTGGTCCTTTTCCCTCCAAAAAAGATTTTTCCCTTTTTTCACTTTGAAACAGGCAGGAGACAGGTTACCCAGGCAGGGGAAAAAAAATAAAAAGCCTTTTTTTTTTTTTTTTTTTTTTTTTTTACCCAATTGAATGACCATCTTCTGGCAAGTATAGGTTTTGAACCTGAAAACTCTGTCTGTCTGTCTCTTAGTCCACAGAAAGAGCCACTAGCCCAGTCAGATCTCACGCTCAGATGGGGTGTTTTTGCCAGTCAAAGGTCTGCACAGCGCACTAGGGATTGGGCGGCCTGAGACCCAAATGTTACATTGTAGATGGACTGTTTGCAGTTCTTGCTCCCCAGGACATTGGACTGTCTCAACTCCCTCCCCTACAGCATGAAAAAAAGACTCTTGACAACCTTGGAGCAACTGGAGTGGGGGCGAGGGGAGCTGTTTGCATGTCTGCACTGCTCATGCCCAGGTGTCTGTGGGGCTCGGTGGCAGAGGCTGTAAGGGGGCTAGGGGGCAGAAGGAGACTGTTTGAGAGGCAGGCTGCAGGCAGTGGAGCCCAGGAGTGTGTGCAGGGCTGTGTGTGTGGGTGTGGTGGCAGGGCGTTAGGGCAGGTCCCCCTGCTGGATGGTGAGATGGCAGCTGGGCTGGCCCTGGGCCCTCATGGCTGAAGGGCAGAAGCAGGGTGGCAGTAAAGTAGCGCAGGGAGGAACACAGTAGATGTTAGTTGGGAGCTGGGGGACAGAGGGTAAGGGGAAAGGGGGCATCCTTGAGGAGGGGTCAGGACTAGAGAGTGGGGGCAGCTGGAGGCATGGAAGGTCCCAGGAATCAGGGACTGACAGGAACAGATTCCTACAATCCCCCCCCCACTGGATAGAAGCTGCAGAAGCCAGAGCAGCAGCCCTGGCTTGCCTAGGCCAAGGGCCCTGAGTGAGTCCCTCTGAGGATGAGGAAGAGGAGGAGGGGGTGGAGGAGGAGGAGGAGGAAGAGCAGGAGGAAGAGGAGGAAGAGGAGGAGGAAGAAGAGGAGGAGGAGAGGAGGCGGAGGAGGAGGAGGAGGGGCAGGAGGGCAGCTGTCAATAGGCAACGGGATTAATGGAGGCCTCCATTACGGAGGCATGTGTCCAGGCAGGCACCCACCAACCCTCAGGGGCAGCTCAGGGCACCCAGGGACTTGGTGTGGGTATCTCTGGGGCGGGGACTGTCAGTCAGTCAGCAAGACTGTGTGTCAGTGCACATGGTGGGACAGGGGCCTGGCGGACCTTGGTCCCCCGCCCTGGACTGTCAGATGCCAGCCCCATGCCCAGACACACACCAATCTGCCCATAGCCCCTTGGCCCGGCCGACCAGCACCGGCTTTGGCCTGGGGCTCTGGCTCTGGTGGCTGGCCACCACCTCTCAGGTCAAGTTCAGCGTGGGGGTCATGGCTGCTGGTCAACTGGATGGGCGGGGTCCCCGTGGCCTAGCAACCACAGGAGCCCTCTGTGATGTCCTAGCCCCTGGCAATCTGTGCTGGCCACACTGGCACTGGGCAGCCCAACTGCCCTGCCACTAGGTCAGGCAACAGCGCCCAGACACCTGGGCCCTGGCACAGAGGGACGGAAGGATGGGAAGACAGTGCTGACCGACGAGGGACCTCAGGGCTGGCAGCCAAGAGAAGACAGGTGGAGGTGCGCCCGGGATCCAGGGAGCCCAGGCCAGAGCTGCCTGCATGCCTGCCTGCCTTCCTGGATGTCTGTATGCTGCCTTTGTCCAGGTAGGTTTCTCAGGTGCCCTCCAATCCTGTCCTCTCCTGTCCTCTCCTGTCCTCACCATCCTCTCCCCTCTCCTCTCCTCCGCACTTTGCTTCTCTCCTTTGTCTGTCCTCTCTTCCAGGTGCCCTGCTCACCAGCTCCAGCACTTGTGATGGTTCTCCAGTGACAGCTGTTCGCAACACCTTCCACCCCCTGCCTGCCCCTAATGTGACCCAGCTCACAGGGTCTCCGGCTCACCCCACCCAAACCCACACGCCCCAACACATTCCCTGGTTCAGCCCCTCTGCCCTATTCAGTCAAAATGGGCCTTTGCAACCTACCTATGCATCGTTGTTTCTGCTCACCATTAAGGAGAGATCTCCTTTTGTATTTAGCTTGGTTGACTGGTGGATGGATGGATGGATGGATGGATGGATGGATGGATGGATGGATGAATGGATGAATGGATGGATAGATGTATGGGTGGATGGATGGATGGATGGACAGGTCAATGGATCGGTTTTGTAGAGGCAGAGTACCATATAGGGGTCACTGGAGACCGCTGGTGTCAGATCCTTAGTCAATGTCAAATGTAAAACATTAATTCATCAATAACAAAAATGAATAAGCACCTAAATAAATAAATAAATATAAAAACTGGGTTAAAAAATACATGGCGTCTTTGCCTTTCTGCATATGGAATGCTGTGCGGATCTTAACAAGGAAAGCATTGTCCTGAGTAGCCCATTTGAAGTCGTGGAATATTTCCTTTTCCTTTTTCTTTTTTTACTTTCTATTTTCTTGATTATTCACTGGAATAAATAGACAGGAATTGAGAGGGAAGGGAGGTAGAGAGAGTTTGAGACACAGAGAGAGACAACTGCAGCACTTCTGCACCACTTGTAAAGATTTCCCCTGGCAGGTGGGAACCAGGGTGTTGAAGCCCAGTCCTCCTGCATTGTAACATGAGTGCTTAACTGGGTGTGGCACCACCTGGTACCCTTGATATGACATTTTTTTTAGCAATTAAAAGAAATTCTCGTGGCAAGGTAATAAATACATGAAGAAGTAAATAAAAGTGCATTTACATTAACTCAGTGGAAACACACAGGGACATATACGTCTCTGTTACCTGTGTTACTTCTTCATGTATGGATTGATTGCCTCAAGGGGTTATTGCCACAGCTGAGTGCCTATGCCACGAATAATCCACAGCTCCTGCACTCCATTTGTTCCCCTTTCGCTGCCCTTGTTGCTTAGTCACTGTGGTGGTTATTGTTTTTGTTGTTGTTGTTGTTACTGACCTTGCATCTGACAGACACAAAAGGAGAGACCAGAGGAAATACAGGGTTGGAGAGAAAGATAGAGCTCCTAAAGACCTGCTTCACCCCCTGTAAAGCGACTCCCCTGCAGGTGGCGGTCTGGGGGCCAGACCCCAAATCCCTCCACCTGTCCCCTCTATTCGTGAGCCCCACAAGCCCTTAACCCTCTGACATACCGCCAAACCTCCCTGGATTTACTTTTGAAGGCAGTATCACCTGCCTCGTTTTGAATCCTCATTATCCTGAGGGTCAGTCCTGATGACAGTGTCATGACACGACACACGGAGATCTCTGTTATCAGAGAGCACCTGGAACAGCAGCTGGGGCTCTAGTGCCAGGGCAGGAGCAACTCCACATGAACCCTCCACGGAGTCCACCTGCCTGCATTTTGGTCCTTTTCCCTCCAAAAAAGATTTTTCCCTTTTTTCACTTTGAAACAGGCAGGAGACAGGTTACCCAGGCAGGGGAAAAAAAATAAAAAGCCTTTTTTTTTTTTTTTTTTTTTTTTTTTTTACCCAATTGAATGACCATCTTCTGGCAAGTATAGGTTTTGAACCTGAAAACTCTGTCTGTCTGTCTCTTAGTCCACAGAAAGAGCCACTAGCCCAGTCAGATCTCACGCTCAGATGGGGTGTTTTTGCCAGTCAAAGGTCTGCACAGCGCACTAGGGATTGGGCGGCCTGAGACCCAAATGTTACATTGTAGATGGACTGTTTGCAGTTCTTGCTCCCCAGGACATTGGACTGTCTCAACTCCCTCCCCTACAGCATGAAAAAAAGACTCTTGACAACCTTGGAGCAACTGGAGTGGGGGCGAGGGGAGCTGTTTGCATGTCTGCACTGCTGATGCCCAGGTGTCTGTGGGGCTCGGTGGCAGAGGCTGTAAGGGGGCTAGGGGGCAGAAGGAGACTGTTTGAGAGGCAGGCTGCAGGCAGTGGAGCCCAGGAGTGTGTGCAGGGCTGTGTGTGTGGGTGTGGTGGCAGGGCGTTAGGGCAGGTCCCCCTGCTGGATGGTGAGATGGCAGCTGGGCTGGCCCTGGGCCCTCATGGCTGAAGGGCAGAAGCAGGGTGGCAGTAAAGTAGCGCAGGGAGGAACACAGTAGATGTTAGTTGGGAGCTGGGGGACAGAGGGTAAGGGGAAAGGGGGCATCCTTGAGGAGGGGTCAGGACTAGAGAGTGGGGGCAGCTGGAGGCATGGAAGGTCCCAGGAATCAGGGACTGACAGGAACAGATTCCTACAATCCCCGCCCCACTGGATAGAAGCTGCAGAAGCCAGAGCAGCAGCCCTGGCTTGCCTAGGCCAAGGGCCCTGAGTGAGTCCCTCTGAGGATGAGGAAGAGGAGGAGGGGGTGGAGGAGGAGGAGGAGGAAGAGCAGGAGGAAGAGGAGGAAGAGGAGGAGGAAGAAGAGGAGGAGGAGAGGAGGCGGAGGAGGAGGAGGAGGGGCAGGAGGGCAGCTGTCAATAGGCAACGGGATTAATGGAGGCCTCCATTACGGAGGCATGTGTCCAGGCAGGCACCCCCCAACCCTCAGGGGCAGCTCAGGGCACCCAGGGACTTGGTGTGGGTATCTCTGGGGCGGGGACTGTCAGTCAGTCAGCAAGACTGTGTGTCAGTGCACATGGTGGGACAGGGGCCTGGCGGACCTTGGTCCCCCGCCCTGGACTGTCAGATGCCAGCCCCATGCCCAGACACACACCAATCTGCCCATAGCCCCTTGGCCCGGCCGACCAGCACCGGCTTTGGCCTGGGGCTCTGGCTCTGGTGGCTGGCCACCACCTCTCAGGTCAAGTTCAGCGTGGGGGTCATGGCTGCTGGTCAACTGGATGGGCGGGGTCCCCGTGGCCTAGCAACCACAGGAGCCCTCTGTGATGTCCTAGCCCCTGGCAATCTGTGCTGGCCACACTGGCACTGGGCAGCCCAACTGCCCTGCCACTAGGTCAGGCAACAGCGCCCAGACACCTGGGCCCTGGCACAGAGGGACGGAAGGATGGGAAGACAGTGCTGACCGACGAGGGACCTCAGGGCTGGCAGCCAAGAGAAGACAGGTGGAGGTGCGCCCGGGATCCAGGGAGCCCAGGCCAGAGCTGCCTGCATGCCTGCCTGCCTTCCTGGATGTCTGTATGCTGCCTTTGTCCAGGTAGGTTTCTCAGGTGCCCTCCAATCCTGTCCTCTCCTGTCCTCTCCTGTCCTCACCATCCTCTCCCCTCTCCTCTCCTCCGCACTTTGCTTCTCTCCTTTGTCTGTCCTCTCTTCCAGGTGCCCTGCTCACCAGCTCCAGCACTTGTGATGGTTCTCCAGTGACAGCTGTTCGCAACCCCTTCCACCCCCTGCCTGCCCCTAATGTGACCCAGCTCACAGGGTCTCCGGCTCACCCCACCCAAACCCACACGCCCCAACACATTCCCTGGTTCAGCCCCTCTGCCCTATTCAGTCAAAATGGGCCTTTGCAACCTACCTATGCATGGTTGTTTCTGCTCACCATTAAGGAGAGATCTCCTTTTGTATCTAGCTTGGTTGACTGGTGGATGGATGGATGGATGGATGGATGGATGGATGGATGAATGGATGAATGGATGGATAGATGTATGGGTGGATGGATGGATGGATGGACAGGTCAATGGATCGGTTTTGTAGAGGCAGAGTACCATATAGGGGTCACTGGAGACCGCTGGTGTCAGATCCTTAGTCAATGTCAAATGTAAAACATTAATTCATCAATAACAAAAATGAATAAGCACCTAAATAAATAAATAAATATAAAAACTGGGTTAAAAAATACATGGCGTCTTTGCCTTTCTGCATATGGAATGCTGTGCGGATCTTAACAAGGAAAGCATTGTCCTGAGTAGCCCATTTGAAGTCGTGGAATATTTCCTGTTCCTTTTTCTTTTTTTACTTTCTATTTTCTTGATTATTCACTGGAATAAATAGACAGGAATTGAGAGGGAAGGGAGGTAGAGAGAGTTTGAGACACAGAGAGAGACAACTGCAGCACTTCTGCACCACTTGTAAAGATTTCCCCTGGCAGGTGGGAACCAGGGTGTTGAAGCCCAGTCCTCCTGCATTGTAACATGAGTGCTTAACTGGGTGTGGCACCACCTGGTACCCTTGATATGACATTTTTTTTAGCAATTAAAAGAAATTCTCGTGGCAAGGTAATAAATACATGAAGAAGTAAATAAAAGTGCATTTACATTAACTCAGTGGAAACACACAGGGACATATACGTCTCTGTTACCTGTGTTACTTCTTCATGTATGGATTGATTGCCTCAAGGGGTTATTGCCACAGCTGAGTGCCTATGCCACGAATAATCCACAGCTCCTGCACTCCATTTGTTCCCCTTTCGCTGCCCTTGTTGCTTAGTCACTGTGGTGGTTATTGTTTTTGTTGTTGTTGTTGTTACTGACCTTGCATCTGACAGACACAAAAGGAGAGACCAGAGGAAATACAGGGTTGGAGAGAAAGATAGAGCTCCTAAAGACCTGCTTCACCCCCTGTAAAGCGACTCCCCTGCAGGTGGCGGTCTGGGGGCCAGACCCCAAATCCCTCCACCTGTCCCCTCTATTCGTGAGCCCCACAAGCCCTTAACCCTCTGACATACCGCCAAACCTCCCTGGATTTACTTTTGAAGGCAGTATCACCTGCCTCGTTTTGAATCCTCATTATCCTGAGGGTCAGTCCTGATGACAGTGTCATGACACGACACACGGAGATCTCTGTTATCAGAGAGCACCTGGAACAGCAGCTGGGGCTCTAGTGCCAGGGCAGGAGCAACTCCACATGAACCCTCCACGGAGTCCACCTGCCTGCATTTTGGTCCTTTTCCCTCCAAAAAAGATTTTTCCCTTTTTTCACTTTGAAACAGGCAGGAGACAGGTTACCCAGGCAGGGGAAAAAAAATAAAAAGCCTTTTTTTTTTTTTTTTTTTTTTTTTTTTTACCCAATTGAATGACCATCTTCTGGCAAGTATAGGTTTTGAACCTGAAAACTCTGTCTGTCTGTCTCTTAGTCCACAGAAAGAGCCACTAGCCCAGTCAGATCTCACGCTCAGATGGGGTGTTTTTGCCAGTCAAAGGTCTGCACAGCGCACTAGGGATTGGGCGGCCTGAGACCCAAATGTTACATTGTAGATGGACTGTTTGCAGTTCTTGCTCCCCAGGACATTGGACTGTCTCAACTCCCTCCCCTACAGCATGAAAAAAAGACTCTTGACAACCTTGGAGCAACTGGAGTGGGGGCGAGGGGAGCTGTTTGCATGTCTGCACTGCTGATGCCCAGGTGTCTGTGGGGCTCGGTGGCAGAGGCTGTAAGGGGGCTAGGGGGCAGAAGGAGACTGTTTGAGAGGCAGGCTGCAGGCAGTGGAGCCCAGGAGTGTGTGCAGGGCTGTGTGTGTGGGTGTGGTGGCAGGGCGTTAGGGCAGGTCCCCCTGCTGGATGGTGAGATGGCAGCTGGGCTGGCCCTGGGCCCTCATGGCTGAAGGGCAGAAGCAGGGTGGCAGTAAAGTAGCGCAGGGAGGAACACAGTAGATGTTAGTTGGGAGCTGGGGGACAGAGGGTAAGGGGAAAGGGGGCATCCTTGAGGAGGGGTCAGGACTAGAGAGTGGGGGCAGCTGGAGGCATGGAAGGTCCCAGGAATCAGGGACTGACAGGAACAGATTCCTACAATCCCCCCCCCACTGGATAGAAGCTGCAGAAGCCAGAGCAGCAGCCCTGGCTTGCCTAGGCCAAGGGCCCTGAGTGAGTCCCTCTGAGGATGAGGAAGAGGAGGAGGGGGTGGAGGAGGAGGAGGAGGAAGAGCAGGAGGAAGAGGAGGAAGAGGAGGAGGAAGAAGAGGAGGAGGAGAGGAGGCGGAGGAGGAGGAGGAGGGGCAGGAGGGCAGCTGTCAATAGGCAACGGGATTAATGGAGGCCTCCATTACGGAGGCATGTGTCCAGGCAGGCACCCACCAACCCTCAGGGGCAGCTCAGGGCACCCAGGGACTTGGTGTGGGTATCTCTGGGGCGGGGACTGTCAGTCAGTCAGCAAGACTGTGTGTCAGTGCACATGGTGGGACAGGGGCCTGGCGGACCTTGGTCCCCCGCCCTGGACTGTCAGATGCCAGCCCCATGCCCAGACACACACCAATCTGCCCATAGCCCCTTGGCCCGGCCGACCAGCACCGGCTTTGGCCTGGGGCTCTGGCTCTGGTGGCTGGCCACCACCTCTCAGGTCAAGTTCAGCGTGGGGGTCATGGCTGCTGGTCAACTGGATGGGCGGGGTCCCCGTGGCCTAGCAACCACAGGAGCCCTCTGTGATGTCCTAGCCCCTGGCAATCTGTGCTGGCCACACTGGCACTGGGCAGCCCAACTGCCCTGCCACTAGGTCAGGCAACAGCGCCCAGACCCCTGGGCCCTGGCACAGAGGGACGGAAGGATGGGAAGACAGTGCTGACCGACGAGGGACCTCAGGGCTGGCAGCCAAGAGAAGACAGGTGGAGGTGCGCCTGGGATCCAGGGAGCCCAGGCCAGAGCTGCCTGCATGCCTGCCTGCCTTCCTGGATGTCTGTATGCTGCCTTTGTCCAGGTAGGTTTCTCAGGTGCCCTCCAATCCTGTCCTCTCCTGTCCTCTCCTGTCCTCACCATCCTCTCCCCTCTCCTCTCCTCCGCACTTTGCTTCTCTCCTTTGTCTGTCCTCTCTTCCAGGTGCCCTGCTCACCAGCTCCAGCACTTGTGATGGTTCTCCAGTGACAGCTGTTCGCAACCCCTTCCACCCCCTGCCTGCCCCTAATGTGACCCAGCTCACAGGGTCTCCGGCTCACCCCACCCAAACCCACACGCCCCAACACATTCCCTGGTTCAGCCCCTCTGCCCTATTCAGTCAAAATGGGCCTTTGCAACCTACCTATGCATCGTTGTTTCTGCTCACCATTAAGGAGAGATCTCCTTTTGTATTTAGCTTGGTTGACTGGTGGATGGATGGATGGATGGATGGATGGATGGATGGATGGATGGATGGATGAATGGATGAATGGATGGATAGATGTATGGGTGGATGGATGGATGGATGGACAGGTCAATGGATCGGTTTTGTAGAGGCAGAGTACCATATAGGGGTCACTGGAGACCGCTGGTGTCAGATCCTTAGTCAATGTCAAATGTAAAACATTAATTCATCAATAACAAAAATGTATAAGCACCTAAATAAATAAATAAATATAAAAACTGGGTTAAAAAATACATGGCGTCTTTGCCTTTCTGCATATGGAATGCTGTGCGGATCTTAACAAGGAAAGCATTGTCCTGAGTAGCCCATTTGAAGTCGTGGAATATTTCCTTTTCCTTTTTCTTTTTTTACTTTCTATTTTCTTGATTATTCACTGGAATAAATAGACAGGAATTGAGAGGGAAGGGAGGTAGAGAGAGTTTGAGACACAGAGAGAGACAACTGCAGCACTTCTGCACCACTTGTAAAGATTTCCCCTGGCAGGTGGGAACCAGGGTGTTGAAGCCCAGTCCTCCTGCATTGTAACATGAGTGCTTAACTGGGTGTGGCACCACCTGGTACCCTTGATATGACATTTTTTTTAGCAATTAAAAGAAATTCTCGTGGCAAGGTAATAAATACATGAAGAAGTAAATAAAAGTGCATTTACATTAACTCAGTGGAAACACACAGGGACATATATGTCTCTGTTACCTGTGTTACTTCTTCATGTATGGATTGATTGCCTCAAGGGGTTATTGCCACAGCTGAGTGCCTGTGCCACGAATAATCCACAGCTCCTGCACTCCATTTGTTCCCCTTTCGCTGCCCTTGTTGCTTAGTCACTGTGGTGGTTATTGTTTTTGTTGTTGTTGTTGTTACTGACCTTGCATCTGACAGACACAAAAGGAGAGACCAGAGGAAATACAGGGTTGGAGAGAAAGATAGAGCTCCTAAAGACCTGCTTCACCCCCTGTAAAGCGACTCCCCTGCAGGTGGCGGTCTGGGGGCCAGATCCCAAATCCCTCCACCTGTCCCCTCTATTCGTGAGCCCCACAAGCCCTTAACCCTCTGACATACCGCCAAACCTCCCTGGATTTACTTTTGAAGGCAGTATCACCTGCCTCGTTTTGAATCCTCATTATCCTGAGGGTCAGTCCTGATGACAGTGTCATGACACGACACATGGAGATCTCTGTTATCAGAGAGCACCTGGAACAGCAGCTGGGGCTCTAGTGCCAGGGCAGGAGCAACTCCACATGAACCCTCCACGGAGTCCACCTGCCTGCATTTTGGTCCTTTTCCCTCCAAAAAAGATTTTTCCCTTTTTTCACTTTGAAACAGGCAGGAGACAGGTTACCCAGGCAGGGGAAAAAAAATAAAAAGCCTTTTTTTTTTTTTTTTTTTTTTTTTTTACCCAATTGAATGACCATCTTCTGGCAAGTATAGGTTTTGAACCTGAAAACTCTGTCTGTCTGTCTCTTAGTCCACAGAAAGAGCCACTAGCCCAGTCAGATCTCACGCTCAGATGGGGTGTTTTTGCCAGTCAAAGGTCTGCACAGCGCACTAGGGATTGGGCGGCCTGAGACCCAAATGTTACATTGTAGATGGACTGTTTGCAGTTCTTGCTCCCCAGGACATTGGACTGTCTCAACTCCCTCCCCTACAGCATGAAAAAAAGACTCTTGACAACCTTGGAGCAACTGGAGTGGGGGCGAGGGGAGCTGTTTGCATGTCTGCACTGCTCATGCCCAGGTGTCTGTGGGGCTCGGTGGCAGAGGCTGTAAGGGGGCTAGGGGGCAGAAGGAGACTGTTTGAGAGGCAGGCTGCAGGCAGGGGAGCCCAGGAGTGTGTGCAGGGCTGTGTGTGTGGGTGTGGTGGCAGGGCGTTAGGGCAGGTCCCCCTGCTGGATGGTGAGATGGCAGCTGGGCTGGCCCTGGGCCCTCATGGCTGAAGGGCAGAAGCAGGGTGGCAGTAAAGTAGCGCAGGGAGGAACACAGTAGATGTTAGTTGGGAGCTGGGGGACAGAGGGTAAGGGGAAAGGGGGCATCCTTGAGGAGGGGTCAGGACTAGAGAGTGGGGGCAGCTGGAGGCATGGAAGGTCCCAGGAATCAGGGACTGACAGGAACAGATTCCTACAATCCCCCCCCCACTGGATAGAAGCTGCAGAAGCCAGAGCAGCAGCCCTGGCTTGCCTAGGCCAAGGGCCCTGAGTGAGTCCCTCTGAGGATGAGGAAGAGGAGGAGGGGGTGGAGGAGGAGGAGGAGGAAGAGCAGGAGGAAGAGGAGGAAGAGGAGGAGGAAGAAGAGGAGGAGGAGAGGAGGCGGAGGAGGAGGAGGAGGGGCAGGAGGGCAGCTGTCAATAGGCAACGGGATTAATGGAGGCCTCCATTACGGAGGCATGTGTCCAGGCAGGCACCCACCAACCCTCAGGGGCAGCTCAGGGCACCCAGGGACTTGGTGTGGGTATCTCTGGGGCGGGGACTGTCAGTCAGTCAGCAAGACTGTGTGTCAGTGCACATGGTGGGACAGGGGCCTGGCGGACCTTGGTCCCCCGCCCTGGACTGTCAGATGCCAGCCCCATGCCCAGACACACACCAATCTGCCCATAGCCCCTTGGCCCGGCCGACCAGCACCGGCTTTGGCCTGGGGCTCTGGCTCTGGTGGCTGGCCACCACCTCTCAGGTCAAGTTCAGCGTGGGGGTCATGGCTGCTGGTCAACTGGATGGGCGGGGTCCCAGTGGCCTAGCAACCACAGGAGCCCTCTGTGATGTCCTAGCCCCTGGCAATCTGTGCTGGCCACACTGGCACTGGGCAGCCCAACTGCCCTGCCACTAGGTCAGGCAACAGCGCCCAGACACCTGGGCCCTGGCACAGAGGGACGGAAGGATGGGAAGACAGTGCTGACCGACGAGGGACCTCAGGGCTGGCAGCCAAGAGAAGACAGGTGGAGGTGCGCCCGGGATCCAGGGAGCCCAGGCCAGAGCTGCCTGCATGCCTGCCTGCCTTCCTGGATGTCTGTATGCTGCCTTTGTCCAGGTAGGTTTCTCAGGTGCCCTCCAATCCTGTCCTCTCCTGTCCTCTCCTGTCCTCACCATCCTCTCCCCTCTCCTCTCCTCCGCACTTTGCTTCTCTCCTTTGTCTGTCCTCTCTTCCAGGTGCCCTGCTCACCAGCTCCAGCACTTGTGATGGTTCTCCAGTGACAGCTGTTCGCAACCCCTTCCACCCCCTGCCTGCCCCTAATGTGACCCAGCTCACAGGGTCTCCGGCTCACCCCACCCAAACCCACACGCCCCAACACATTCCCTGGTTCAGCCCCTCTGCCCTATTCAGTCAAAATGGGCCTTTGCAACCTACCTATGCATCTTGTTTCTGCTCACCATTAAGGAGAGATCTCCTTTTGTATTTAGCTTGGTTGACTGGTGGATGGATGGATGGATGGATGGATGGATGGATGGATGGATGGATGAATGGATGAATGGATGGATAGATGTATGGGTGGATGGATGGATGGATGGACAGGTCAATGGATCGGTTTTGTAGAGGCAGAGTACCATATAGGGGTCACTGGAGACCGCTGGTGTCAGATCCTTAGTCAATGTCAAATGTAAAACATTAATTCATCAATAACAAAAATGAATAAGCACCTAAATAAATAAATAAATATAAAAACTTGGTTAAAAAATACATGGCGTCTTTGCCTTTCTGCATATGGAATGCTGTGCGGATCTTAACAAGGAAAGCATTGTCCTGAGTAGCCCATTTGAAGTCGTGGAATATTTCCTTTTCCTTTTTCTTTTTTTACTTTCTATTTTCTTGATTATTCACTGGAATAAATAGACAGGAATTGAGAGGGAAGGGAGGTAGAGAGAGTTTGAGACACAGAGAGAGACAACTGCAGCACTTCTGCACCACTTGTAAAGATTTCCCCTGGCAGGTGGGAACCAGGGTGTTGAAGCCCAGTCCTCCTGCATTGTAACATGAGTGCTTAACTGGGTGTGGCACCACCTGGTACCCTTGATATGACATTTTTTTTAGCAATTAAAAGAAATTCTCGTGGCAAGGTAATAAATACATGAAGAAGTAAATAAAAGTGCATTTACATTAACTCAGTGGAAACACACAGGGACATATACGTCTCTGTTACCTGTGTTACTTCTTCATGTATGGATTGATTGCCTCAAGGGGTTATTGCCACAGCTGAGTGCCTATGCCACGAATAATCCACAGCTCCTGCACTCCATTTGTTCCCCTTTCGCTGCCCTTGTTGCTTAGTCACTGTGGTGGTTATTGTTTTTGTTGTTGTTGTTGTTACTGACCTTGCATCTGACAGACACTAAAGGAGAGACCAGAGGAAATACAGGGTTGGAGAGAAAGATAGAGCTCCTAAAGACCTGCTTCACCCCCTGTAAAGCGACTCCCCTGCAGGTGGCGGTCTGGGGGCCAGACCCCAAATCCCTCCACCTGTCCCCTCTATTCGTGAGCCCCACAAGCCCTTAACCCTCTGACATACCGCCAAACCTCCCTGGATTTACTTTTGAAGGCAGTATCACCTGCCTCGTTTTGAATCCTCATTATCCTGAGGGTCAGTCCTGATGACAGTGTCATGACACGACACATGGAGATCTCTGTTATCAGAGAGCACCTGGAACAGCAGCTGGGGCTCTAGTGCCAGGGCAGGAGCAACTCCACATGAACCCTCCACGGAGTCCACCTGCCTGCATTTTGGTCCTTTTCCCTCCAAAAAAGATTTTTCCCTTTTTTCACTTTGAAACAGGCAGGAGACAGGTTACCCAGGCAGGGGAAAAAAAATAAAAAGCCTTTTTTTTTTTTTTTTTTTTTTTTTTTTTTTACCCAATTGAATGACCATCTTCTGGCAAGTATAGGTTTTGAACCTGAAAACTCTGTCTGTCTGTCTCTTAGTCCACAGAAAGAGCCACTAGCCCAGTCAGATCTCACGCTCAGATGGGGTGTTTTTGCCAGTCAAAGGTCTGCACAGCGCACTAGGGATTGGGCGGCCTGAGACCCAAATGTTACATTGTAGATGGACTGTTTGCAGTTCTTGCTCCCCAGGACATTGGACTGTCTCAACTCCCTCCCCTACAGCATGAAAAAAAGACTCTTGACAACCTTGGAGCAACTGGAGTGGGGGCGAGGGGAGCTGTTTGCATGTCTGCACTGCTCATGCCCAGGTGTCTGTGGGGCTCGGTGGCAGAGGCTGTAAGGGGGCTAGGGGGCAGAAGGAGACTGTTTGAGAGGCAGGCTGCAGGCAGGGGAGCCCAGGAGTGTGTGCAGGGCTGTGTGTGTGGGTGTGGTGGCAGGGCGTTAGGGCAGGTCCCCCTGCTGGATGGTGAGATGGCAGCTGGGCTGGCCCTGGGCCCTCATGGCTGAAGGGCAGAAGCAGGGTGGCAGTAAAGTAGCGCAGGGAGGAACACAGTAGATGTTAGTTGGGAGCTGGGGGACAGAGGGTAAGGGGAAAGGGGGCATCCTTGAGGAGGGGTCAGGACTAGAGAGTGGGGGCAGCTGGAGGCATGGAAGGTCCCAGGAATCAGGGACTGACAGGAACAGATTCCTACAATCCCCCCCCCACTGGATAGAAGCTGCAGAAGCCAGAGCAGCAGCCCTGGCTTGCCTAGGCCAAGGGCCCTGAGTGAGTCCCTCTGAGGATGAGGAAGAGGAGGAGGGGGTGGAGGAGGAGGAGGAGGAAGAGCAGGAGGAAGAGGAGGAAGAGGAGGAGGAAGAAGAGGAGGAGGAGAGGAGGCGGAGGAGGAGGAGGAGGGGCAGGAGGGCAGCTGTCAATAGGCAACGGGATTAATGGAGGCCTCCATTACGGAGGCATGTGTCCAGGCAGGCACCCACCAACCCTCAGGGGCAGCTCAGGGCACCCAGGGACTTGGTGTGGGTATCTCTGGGGCGGGGACTGTCAGTCAGTCAGCAAGACTGTGTGTCAGTGCACATGGTGGGACAGGGGCCTGGCGGACCTTGGTCCCCCGCCCTGGACTGTCAGATGCCAGCCCCATGCCCAGACACACACCAATCTGCCCATAGCCCCTTGGCCCGGCCGACCAGCACCGGCTTTGGCCTGGGGCTCTGGCTCTGGTGGCTGGCCACCACCTCTCAGGTCAAGTTCAGCGTGGGGGTCATGGCTGCTGGTCAACTGGATGGGCGGGGTCCCCGTGGCCTAGCAACCACAGGAGCCCTCTGTGATGTCCTAGCCCCTGGCAATCTGTGCTGGCCACACTGGCACTGGGCAGCCCAACTGCCCTGCCACTAGGTCAGGCAACAGCGCCCAGACACCTGGGCCCTGGCACAGAGGGACGGAAGGATGGGAAGACAGTGCTGACCGACGAGGGACCTCAGGGCTGGCAGCCAAGAGAAGACAGGTGGAGGTGCGCCCGGGATCCAGGGAGCCCAGGCCAGAGCTGCCTGCATGCCTGCCTGCCTTCCTGGATGTCTGTATGCTGCCTTTGTCCAGGTAGGTTTCTCAGGTGCCCTCCAATCCTGTCCTCTCCTGTCCTCTCCTGTCCTCACCATCCTCTCCCCTCTCCTCTCCTCCGCACTTTGCTTCTCTCCTTTGTCTGTCCTCTCTTCCAGGTGCCCTGCTCACCAGCTCCAGCACTTGTGATGGTTCTCCAGTGACAGCTGTTCGCAACCCCTTCCACCCCCTGCCTGCCCCTAATGTGACCCAGCTCACAGGGTCTCCGGCTCACCCCACCCAAACCCACACGCCCCAACACATTCCCTGGTTCAGCCCCTCTGCCCTATTCAGTCAAAATGGGCCTTTGCAACCTACCTATGCATCGTTGTTTCTGCTCACCATTAAGGAGAGATCTCCTTTTGTATTTAGCTTGGTTGACTGGTGGATGGATGGATGGATGGATGGATGGATGGATGGATGAATGGATGAATGGATGGATAGATGTATGGGTGGATGGATGGATGGATGGACAGGTCAATGGATCGGTTTTGTAGAGGCAGAGTACCATATAGGGGTCACTGGAGACCGCTGGTGTCAGATCCTTAGTCAATGTCAAATGTAAAACATTAATTCATCAATAACAAAAATGAATAAGCACCTAAATAAATAAATAAATATAAAAACTGGGTTAAAAAATACATGGCGTCTTTGCCTTTCTGCATATGGAATGCTGTGCGGATCTTAACAAGGAAAGCATTGTCCTGAGTAGCCCATTTGAAGTCGTGGAATATTTCCTTTTCCTTTTTCTTTTTTTACTTTCTATTTTCTTGATTATTCACTGGAATAAATAGACAGGAATTGAGAGGGAAGGGAGGTAGAGAGAGTTTGAGACACAGAGAGAGACAACTGCAGCACTTCTGCACCACTTGTAAAGATTTCCCCTGGCAGGTGGGAACCAGGGTGTTGAAGCCCAGTCCTCCTGCATTGTAACATGAGTGCTTAACTGGGTGTGGCACCACCTGGTACCCTTGATATGACATTTTTTTTAGCAATTAAAAGAAATTCTCGTGGCAAGGTAATAAATACATGAAGAAGTAAATAAAAGTGCATTTACATTAACTCAGTGGAAACACACAGGGACATATACGTCTCTGTTACCTGTGTTACTTCTTCATGTATGGATTGATTGCCTCAAGGGGTTATTGCCACAGCTGAGTGCCTATGCCACGAATAATCCACAGCTCCTGCACTCCATTTGTTCCCCTTTCGCTGCCCTTGTTGCTTAGTCACTGTGGTGGTTATTGTTTTTGTTGTTGTTGTTGTTACTGACCTTGCATCTGACAGACACAAAAGGAGAGACCAGAGGAAATACAGGGTTGGAGAGAAAGATAGAGCTCCTAAAGACCTGCTTCACCCCCTGTAAAGCGACTCCCCTGCAGGTGGCGGTCTGGGGGCCAGACCCCAAATCCCTCCACCTGTCCCCTCTATTCGTGAGCCCCACAAGCCCTTAACCCTCTGACATACCGCCAAACCTCCCTGGATTTACTTTTGAAGGCAGTATCACCTGCCTCGTTTTGAATCCTCATTATCCTGAGGGTCAGTCCTGATGACAGTGTCATGACACGACACATGGAGATCTCTGTTATCAGAGAGCACCTGGAACAGCAGCTGGGGCTCTAGTGCCAGGGCAGGAGCAACTCCACATGAACCCTCCACGGAGTCCACCTGCCTGCATTTTGGTCCTTTTCCCTCCAAAAAAGATTTTTCCCTTTTTTCACTTTGAAACAGGCAGGAGACAGGTTACCCAGGCAGGGGAAAAAAAATAAAAAGCCTTTTTTTTTTTTTTTTTTTTTTTTTTACCCAATTGAATGACCATCTTCTGGCAAGTATAGGTTTTGAACCTGAAAACTCTGTCTGTCTGTCTCTTAGTCCACAGAAAGAGCCACTAGCCCAGTCAGATCTCACGCTCAGATGGGGTGTTTTTGCCAGTCAAAGGTCTGCACAGCGCACTAGGGATTGGGCGGCCTGAGACCCAAATGTTACATTGTAGATGGACTGTTTGCAGTTCTTGCTCCCCAGGACATTGGACTGTCTCAACTCCCTCCCCTACAGCATGAAAAAAAGACTCTTGACAACCTTGGAGCAACTGGAGTGGGGGCGAGGGGAGCTGTTTGCATGTCTGCACTGCTGATGCCCAGGTGTCTGTGGGGCTCGGTGGCAGAGGCTGTAAGGGGGCTAGGGGGCAGAAGGAGACTGTTTGAGAGGCAGGCTGCAGGCAGTGGAGCCCAGGAGTGTGTGCAGGGCTGTGTGTGTGGGTGTGGTGGCAGGGCGTTAGGGCAGGTCCCCCTGCTGGATGGTGAGATGGCAGCTGGGCTGGCCCTGGGCCCTCATGGCTGAAGGGCAGAAGCAGGGTGGCAGTAAAGTAGCGCAGGGAGGAACACAGTAGATGTTAGTTGGGAGCTGGGGGACAGAGGGTAAGGGGAAAGGGGGCATCCTTGAGGAGGGGTCAGGACTAGAGAGTGGGGGCAGCTGGAGGCATGGAAGGTCCCAGGAATCAGGGACTGACAGGAACAGATTCCTACAATCCCCCCCCCCACTGGATAGAAGCTGCAGAAGCCAGAGCAGCAGCCCTGGCTTGCCTAGGCCAAGGGCCCTGAGTGAGTCCCTCTGAGGATGAGGAAGAGGAGGAGGGGGTGGAGGAGGAGGAGGAGGAAGAGCAGGAGGAAGAGGAGGAAGAGGAGGAGGAAGAAGAGGAGGAGGAGAGGAGGCGGAGGAGGAGGAGGAGGGGCAGGAGGGCAGCTGTCAATAGGCAACGGGATTAATGGAGGCCTCCATTACGGAGGCATGTGTCCAGGCAGGCACCCACCAACCCTCAGGGGCAGCTCAGGGCACCCAGGGACTTGGTGTGGGTATCTCTGGGGCGGGGACTGTCAGTCAGTCAGCAAGACTGTGTGTCAGTGCACATGGTGGGACAGGGGCCTGGCGGACCTTGGTCCCCCGCCCTGGACTGTCAGATGCCAGCCCCATGCCCAGACACACACCAATCTGCCCATAGCCCCTTGGCCCGGCCGACCAGCACCGGCTTTGGCCTGGGGCTCTGGCTCTGGTGGCTGGCCACCACCTCTCAGGTCAAGTTCAGCGTGGGGGTCATGGCTGCTGGTCAACTGGATGGGCGGGGTCCCCGTGGCCTAGCAACCACAGGAGCCCTCTGTGATGTCCTAGCCCCTGGCAATCTGTGCTGGCCACACTGGCACTGGGCAGCCCAACTGCCCTGCCACTAGGTCAGGCAACAGCGCCCAGACACCTGGGCCCTGGCACAGAGGGACGGAAGGATGGGAAGACAGTGCTGACCGACGAGGGACCTCAGGGCTGGCAGCCAAGAGAAGACAGGTGGAGGTGCGCCCGGGATCCAGGGAGCCCAGGCCAGAGCTGCCTGCATGCCTGCCTGCCTTCCTGGATGTCTGTATGCTGCCTTTGTCCAGGTAGGTTTCTCAGGTGCCCTCCAATCCTGTCCTCTCCTGTCCTCTCCTGTCCTCACCATCCTCTCCCCTCTCCTCTCCTCCGCACTTTGCTTCTCTCCTTTGTCTGTCCTCTCTTCCAGGTGCCCTGCTCACCAGCTCCAGCACTTGTGATGGTTCTCCAGTGACAGCTGTTCGCAACCCCTTCCACCCCCTGCCTGCCCCTAATGTGACCCAGCTCACAGGGTCTCCGGCTCACCCCACCCAAACCCACACGCCCCAACACATTCCCTGGTTCAGCCCCTCTGCCCTATTCAGTCAAAATGGGCCTTTGCAACCTACCTATGCATCGTTGTTTCTGCTCACCATTAAGGAGAGATCTCCTTTTGTATTTAGCTTGGTTGACTGGTGGATGGATGGATGGATGGATGGATGGATGAATGGATGAATGGATGGATAGATGTATGGGTGGATGGATGGATGGATGGACAGGTCAATGGATCGGTTTTGTAGAGGCAGAGTACCATATAGGGGTCACTGGAGACCGCTGGTGTCAGATCCTTAGTCAATGTCAAATGTAAAACATTAATTCATCAATAACAAAAATGAATAAGCACCTAAATAAATAAATAAATATAAAAACTGGGTTAAAAAATACATGGCGTCTTTGCCTTTCTGCATATGGAATGCTGTGCGGATCTTAACAAGGAAAGCATTGTCCTGAGTAGCCCATTTGAAGTCGTGGAATATTTCCTTTTCCTTTTTCTTTTTTTACTTTCTATTTTCTTGATTATTCACTGGAATAAATAGACAGGAATTGAGAGGGAAGGGAGGTAGAGAGAGTTTGAGACACAGAGAGAGACAACTGCAGCACTTCTGCACCACTTGTAAAGATTTCCCCTGGCAGGTGGGAACCAGGGTGTTGAAGCCCAGTCCTCCTGCATTGTAACATGAGTGCTTAACTGGGTGTGGCACCACCTGGTACCCTTGATATGACATTTTTTTTAGCAATTAAAAGAAATTCTCGTGGCAAGGTAATAAATACATGAAGAAGTAAATAAAAGTGCATTTACATTAACTCAGTGGAAACACACAGGGACATATACGTCTCTGTTACCTGTGTTACTTCTTCATGTATGGATTGATTGCCTCAAGGGGTTATTGCCACAGCTGAGTGCCTATGCCACGAATAATCCACAGCTCCTGCACTCCATTTGTTCCCCTTTCGCTGCCCTTGTTGCTTAGTCACTGTGGTGGTTATTGTTTTTGTTGTTGTTGTTGTTACTGACCTTGCATCTGACAGACACAAAAGGAGAGACCAGAGGAAATACAGGGTTGGAGAGAAAGATAGAGCTCCTAAAGACCTGCTTCACCCCCTGTAAAGCGACTCCCCTGCAGGTGGCGGTCTGGGGGCCAGACCCCAAATCCCTCCACCTGTCCCCTCTATTCGTGAGCCCCACAAGCCCTTAACCCTCTGACATACCGCCAAACCTCCCTGGATTTACTTTTGAAGGCAGTATCACCTGCCTCGTTTTGAATCCTCATTATCCTGAGGGTCAGTCCTGATGACAGTGTCATGACACGACACATGGAGATCTCTGTTATCAGAGAGCACCTGGAACAGCAGCTGGGGCTCTAGTGCCAGGGCAGGAGCAACTCCACATGAACCCTCCACGGAGTCCACCTGCCTGCATTTTGGTCCTTTTCCCTCCAAAAAAGATTTTTCCCTTTTTTCACTTTGAAACAGGCAGGAGACAGGTTACCCAGGCAGGGGAAAAAAAATAAAAAGCCTTTTTTTTTTTTTTTTTTTTTTTTTTTACCCAATTGAATGACCATCTTCTGGCAAGTATAGGTTTTGAACCTGAAAACTCTGTCTGTCTGTCTCTTAGTCCACAGAAAGAGCCACTAGCCCAGTCAGATCTCACGCTCAGATGGGGTGTTTTTGCCAGTCAAAGGTCTGCACAGCGCACTAGGGATTGGGCGGCCTGAGACCCAAATGTTACATTGTAGATGGACTGTTTGCAGTTCTTGCTCCCCAGGACATTGGACTGTCTCAACTCCCTCCCCTACAGCATGAAAAAAAGACTCTTGACAACCTTGGAGCAACTGGAGTGGGGGCGAGGGGAGCTGTTTGCATGTCTGCACTGCTGATGCCCAGGTGTCTGTGGGGCTCGGTGGCAGAGGCTGTAAGGGGGCTAGGGGGCAGAAGGAGACTGTTTGAGAGGCAGGCTGCAGGCAGTGGAGCCCAGGAGTGTGTGCAGGGCTGTGTGTGTGGGTGTGGTGGCAGGGCGTTAGGGCAGGTCCCCCTGCTGGATGGTGAGATGGCAGCTGGGCTGGCCCTGGGCCCTCATGGCTGAAGGGCAGAAGCAGGGTGGCAGTAAAGTAGCGCAGGGAGGAACACAGTAGATGTTAGTTGGGAGCTGGGGGACAGAGGGTAAGGGGAAAGGGGGCATCCTTGAGGAGGGGTCAGGACTAGAGAGTGGGGGCAGCTGGAGGCATGGAAGGTCCCAGGAATCAGGGACTGACAGGAACAGATTCCTACAATCCCCCCCCCACTGGATAGAAGCTGCAGAAGCCAGAGCAGCAGCCCTGGCTTGCCTAGGCCAAGGGCCCTGAGTGAGTCCCTCTGAGGATGAGGAAGAGGAGGAGGGGGTGGAGGAGGAGGAGGAGGAAGAGCAGGAGGAAGAGGAGGAAGAGGAGGAGGAAGAAGAGGAGGAGGAGAGGAGGCGGAGGAGGAGGAGGAGGGGCAGGAGGGCAGCTGTCAATAGGCAACGGGATTAATGGAGGCCTCCATTACGGAGGCATGTGTCCAGGCAGGCACCCACCAACCCTCAGGGGCAGCTCAGGGCACCCAGGGACTTGGTGTGGGTATCTCTGGGGCGGGGACTGTCAGTCAGTCAGCAAGACTGTGTGTCAGTGCACATGGTGGGACAGGGGCCTGGCGGACCTTGGTCCCCCGCCCTGGACTGTCAGATGCCAGCCCCATGCCCAGACACACACCAATCTGCCCATAGCCCCTTGGCCCGGCCGACCAGCACCGGCTTTGGCCTGGGGCTCTGGCTCTGGTGGCTGGCCACCACCTCTCAGGTCAAGTTCAGCGTGGGGGTCATGGCTGCTGGTCAACTGGATGGGCGGGGTCCCCGTGGCCTAGCAACCACAGGAGCCCTCTGTGATGTCCTAGCCCCTGGCAATCTGTGCTGGCCACACTGGCACTGGGCAGCCCAACTGCCCTGCCACTAGGTCAGGCAACAGCGCCCAGACACCTGGGCCCTGGCACAGAGGGACGGAAGGATGGGAAGACAGTGCTGACCGACGAGGGACCTCAGGGCTGGCAGCCAAGAGAAGACAGGTGGAGGTGCGCCCGGGATCCAGGGAGCCCAGGCCAGAGCTGCCTGCATGCCTGCCTGCCTTCCTGGATGTCTGTATGCTGCCTTTGTCCAGGTAGGTTTCTCAGGTGCCCTCCAATCCTGTCCTCTCCTGTCCTCTCCTGTCCTCACCATCCTCTCCCCTCTCCTCTCCTCCGCACTTTGCTTCTCTCCTTTGTCTGTCCTCTCTTCCAGGTGCCCTGCTCACCAGCTCCAGCACTTGTGATGGTTCTCCAGTGACAGCTGTTCGCAACCCCTTCCACCCCCTGCCTGCCCCTAATGTGACCCAGCTCACAGGGTCTCCGGCTCACCCCACCCAAACCCACACGCCCCAACACATTCCCTGGTTCAGCCCCTCTGCCCTATTCAGTCAAAATGGGCCTTTGCAACCTACCTATGCATCGTTGTTTCTGCTCACCATTAAGGAGAGATCTCCTTTTGTATTTAGCTTGGTTGACTGGTGGATGGATGGATGGATGGATGGATGGATGGATGGATGAATGGATGAATGGATGGATAGATGTATGGGTGGATGGATGGATGGATGGACAGGTCAATGGATCGGTTTTGTAGAGGCAGAGTACCATATAGGGGTCACTGGAGACCGCTGGTGTCAGATCCTTAGTCAATGTCAAATGTAAAACATTAATTCATCAATAACAAAAATGAATAAGCACCTAAATAAATAAATAAATATAAAAACTGGGTTAAAAAATACATGGCGTCTTTGCCTTTCTGCATATGGAATGCTGTGCGGATCTTAACAAGGAAAGCATTGTCCTGAGTAGCCCATTTGAAGTCGTGGAATATTTCCTTTTCCTTTTTCTTTTTTTACTTTCTATTTTCTTGATTATTCACTGGAATAAATAGACAGGAATTGAGAGGGAAGGGAGGTAGAGAGAGTTTGAGACACAGAGAGAGACAACTGCAGCACTTCTGCACCACTTGTAAAGATTTCCCCTGGCAGGTGGGAACCAGGGTGTTGAAGCCCAGTCCTCCTGCATTGTAACATGAGTGCTTAACTGGGTGTGGCACCACCTGGTACCCTTGATATGACATTTTTTTTAGCAATTAAAAGAAATTCTCGTGGCAAGGTAATAAATACATGAAGAAGTAAATAAAAGTGCATTTACATTAACTCAGTGGAAACACACAGGGACATATACGTCTCTGTTACCTGTGTTACTTCTTCATGTATGGATTGATTGCCTCAAGGGGTTATTGCCACAGCTGAGTGCCTATGCCACGAATAATCCACAGCTCCTGCACTCCATTTGTTCCCCTTTCGCTGCCCTTGTTGCTTAGTCACTGTGGTGGTTATTGTTTTTGTTGTTGTTGTTGTTACTGACCTTGCATCTGACAGACACAAAAGGAGAGACCAGAGGAAATACAGGGTTGGAGAGAAAGATAGAGCTCCTAAAGACCTGCTTCACCCCCTGTAAAGCGACTCCCCTGCAGGTGGCGGTCTGGGGGCCAGACCCCAAATCCCTCCACCTGTCCCCTCTATTCGTGAGCCCCACAAGCCCTTAACCCTCTGACATACCGCCAAACCTCCCTGGATTTACTTTTGAAGGCAGTATCACCTGCCTCGTTTTGAATCCTCATTATCCTGAGGGTCAGTCCTGATGACAGTGTCATGACACGACACATGGAGATCTCTGTTATCAGAGAGCACCTGGAACAGCAGCTGGGGCTCTAGTGCCAGGGCAGGAGCAACTCCACATGAACCCTCCACGGAGTCCACCTGCCTGCATTTTGGTCCTTTTCCCTCCAAAAAAGATTTTTCCCTTTTTTCACTTTGAAACAGGCAGGAGACAGGTTACCCAGGCAGGGGAAAAAAAATAAAAAGCCTTTTTTTTTTTTTTTTTTTTTTTTTTACCCAATTGAATGACCATCTTCTGGCAAGTATAGGTTTTGAACCTGAAAACTCTGTCTGTCTGTCTCTTAGTCCACAGAAAGAGCCACTAGCCCAGTCAGATCTCACGCTCAGATGGGGTGTTTTTGCCAGTCAAAGGTCTGCACAGCGCACTAGGGATTGGGCGGCCTGAGACCCAAATGTTACATTGTAGATGGACTGTTTGCAGTTCTTGCTCCCCAGGACATTGGACTGTCTCAACTCCCTCCCCTACAGCATGAAAAAAAGACTCTTGACAACCTTGGAGCAACTGGAGTGGGGGCGAGGGGAGCTGTTTGCATGTCTGCACTGCTGATGCCCAGGTGTCTGTGGGGCTCGGTGGCAGAGGCTGTAAGGGGGCTAGGGGGCAGAAGGAGACTGTTTGAGAGGCAGGCTGCAGGCAGTGGAGCCCAGGAGTGTGTGCAGGGCTGTGTGTGTGGGTGTGGTGGCAGGGCGTTAGGGCAGGTCCCCCTGCTGGATGGTGAGATGGCAGCTGGGCTGGCCCTGGGCCCTCATGGCTGAAGGGCAGAAGCAGGGTGGCAGTAAAGTAGCGCAGGGAGGAACACAGTAGATGTTAGTTGGGAGCTGGGGGACAGAGGGTAAGGGGAAAGGGGGCATCCTTGAGGAGGGGTCAGGACTAGAGAGTGGGGGCAGCTGGAGGCATGGAAGGTCCCAGGAATCAGGGACTGACAGGAACAGATTCCTACAATCCCCCCCCCCACTGGATAGAAGCTGCAGAAGCCAGAGCAGCAGCCCTGGCTTGCCTAGGCCAAGGGCCCTGAGTGAGTCCCTCTGAGGATGAGGAAGAGGAGGAGGGGGTGGAGGAGGAGGAGGAGGAAGAGCAGGAGGAAGAGGAGGAAGAGGAGGAGGAAGAAGAGGAGGAGGAGAGGAGGCGGAGGAGGAGGAGGAGGGGCAGGAGGGCAGCTGTCAATAGGCAACGGGATTAATGGAGGCCTCCATTACGGAGGCATGTGTCCAGGCAGGCACCCACCAACCCTCAGGGGCAGCTCAGGGCACCCAGGGACTTGGTGTGGGTATCTCTGGGGCGGGGACTGTCAGTCAGTCAGCAAGACTGTGTGTCAGTGCACATGGTGGGACAGGGGCCTGGCGGACCTTGGTCCCCCGCCCTGGACTGTCAGATGCCAGCCCCATGCCCAGACACACACCAATCTGCCCATAGCCCCTTGGCCCGGCCGACCAGCACCGGCTTTGGCCTGGGGCTCTGGCTCTGGTGGCTGGCCACCACCTCTCAGGTCAAGTTCAGCGTGGGGGTCATGGCTGCTGGTCAACTGGATGGGCGGGGTCCCCGTGGCCTAGCAACCACAGGAGCCCTCTGTGATGTCCTAGCCCCTGGCAATCTGTGCTGGCCACACTGGCACTGGGCAGCCCAACTGCCCTGCCACTAGGTCAGGCAACAGCGCCCAGACACCTGGGCCCTGGCACAGAGGGACGGAAGGATGGGAAGACAGTGCTGACCGACGAGGGACCTCAGGGCTGGCAGCCAAGAGAAGACAGGTGGAGGTGCGCCCGGGATCCAGGGAGCCCAGGCCAGAGCTGCCTGCATGCCTGCCTGCCTTCCTGGATGTCTGTATGCTGCCTTTGTCCAGGTAGGTTTCTCAGGTGCCCTCCAATCCTGTCCTCTCCTGTCCTCTCCTGTCCTCACCATCCTCTCCCCTCTCCTCTCCTCCGCACTTTGCTTCTCTCCTTTGTCTGTCCTCTCTTCCAGGTGCCCTGCTCACCAGCTCCAGCACTTGTGATGGTTCTCCAGTGACAGCTGTTCGCAACCCCTTCCACCCCCTGCCTGCCCCTAATGTGACCCAGCTCACAGGGTCTCCGGCTCACCCCACCCAAACCCACACGCCCCAACACATTCCCTGGTTCAGCCCCTCTGCCCTATTCAGTCAAAATGGGCCTTTGCAACCTACCTATGCATCGTTGTTTCTGCTCACCATTAAGGAGAGATCTCCTTTTGTATTTAGCTTGGTTGACTGGTGGATGGATGGATGGATGGATGGATGGATGAATGGATGAATGGATGGATAGATGTATGGGTGGATGGATGGATGGATGGACAGGTCAATGGATCGGTTTTGTAGAGGCAGAGTACCATATAGGGGTCACTGGAGACCGCTGGTGTCAGATCCTTAGTCAATGTCAAATGTAAAACATTAATTCATCAATAACAAAAATGAATAAGCACCTAAATAAATAAATAAATATAAAAACTGGGTTAAAAAATACATGGCGTCTTTGCCTTTCTGCATATGGAATGCTGTGCGGATCTTAACAAGGAAAGCATTGTCCTGAGTAGCCCATTTGAAGTCGTGGAATATTTCCTTTTCCTTTTTCTTTTTTTACTTTCTATTTTCTTGATTATTCACTGGAATAAATAGACAGGAATTGAGAGGGAAGGGAGGTAGAGAGAGTTTGAGACACAGAGAGAGACAACTGCAGCACTTCTGCACCACTTGTAAAGATTTCCCCTGGCAGGTGGGAACCAGGGTGTTGAAGCCCAGTCCTCCTGCATTGTAACATGAGTGCTTAACTGGGTGTGGCACCACCTGGTACCCTTGATATGACATTTTTTTTAGCAATTAAAAGAAATTCTCGTGGCAAGGTAATAAATACATGAAGAAGTAAATAAAAGTGCATTTACATTAACTCAGTGGAAACACACAGGGACATATACGTCTCTGTTACCTGTGTTACTTCTTCATGTATGGATTGATTGCCTCAAGGGGTTATTGCCACAGCTGAGTGCCTATGCCACGAATAATCCACAGCTCCTGCACTCCATTTGTTCCCCTTTCGCTGCCCTTGTTGCTTAGTCACTGTGGTGGTTATTGTTTTTGTTGTTGTTGTTGTTACTGACCTTGCATCTGACAGACACAAAAGGAGAGACCAGAGGAAATACAGGGTTGGAGAGAAAGATAGAGCTCCTAAAGACCTGCTTCACCCCCTGTAAAGCGACTCCCCTGCAGGTGGCGGTCTGGGGGCCAGACCCCAAATCCCTCCACCTGTCCCCTCTATTCGTGAGCCCCACAAGCCCTTAACCCTCTGACATACCGCCAAACCTCCCTGGATTTACTTTTGAAGGCAGTATCACCTGCCTCGTTTTGAATCCTCATTATCCTGAGGGTCAGTCCTGATGACAGTGTCATGACACGACACATGGAGATCTCTGTTATCAGAGAGCACCTGGAACAGCAGCTGGGGCTCTAGTGCCAGGGCAGGAGCAACTCCACATGAACCCTCCACGGAGTCCACCTGCCTGCATTTTGGTCCTTTTCCCTCCAAAAAAGATTTTTCCCTTTTTTCACTTTGAAACAGGCAGGAGACAGGTTACCCAGGCAGGGGAAAAAAAATAAAAAGCCTTTTTTTTTTTTTTTTTTTTTTTTTTTACCCAATTGAATGACCATCTTCTGGCAAGTATAGGTTTTGAACCTGAAAACTCTGTCTGTCTGTCTCTTAGTCCACAGAAAGAGCCACTAGCCCAGTCAGATCTCACGCTCAGATGGGGTGTTTTTGCCAGTCAAAGGTCTGCACAGCGCACTAGGGATTGGGCGGCCTGAGACCCAAATGTTACATTGTAGATGGACTGTTTGCAGTTCTTGCTCCCCAGGACATTGGACTGTCTCAACTCCCTCCCCTACAGCATGAAAAAAAGACTCTTGACAACCTTGGAGCAACTGGAGTGGGGGCGAGGGGAGCTGTTTGCATGTCTGCACTGCTGATGCCCAGGTGTCTGTGGGGCTCGGTGGCAGAGGCTGTAAGGGGGCTAGGGGGCAGAAGGAGACTGTTTGAGAGGCAGGCTGCAGGCAGTGGAGCCCAGGAGTGTGTGCAGGGCTGTGTGTGTGGGTGTGGTGGCAGGGCGTTAGGGCAGGTCCCCCTGCTGGATGGTGAGATGGCAGCTGGGCTGGCCCTGGGCCCTCATGGCTGAAGGGCAGAAGCAGGGTGGCAGTAAAGTAGCGCAGGGAGGAACACAGTAGATGTTAGTTGGGAGCTGGGGGACAGAGGGTAAGGGGAAAGGGGGCATCCTTGAGGAGGGGTCAGGACTAGAGAGTGGGGGCAGCTGGAGGCATGGAAGGTCCCAGGAATCAGGGACTGACAGGAACAGATTCCTACAATCCCCCCCCCACTGGATAGAAGCTGCAGAAGCCAGAGCAGCAGCCCTGGCTTGCCTAGGCCAAGGGCCCTGAGTGAGTCCCTCTGAGGATGAGGAAGAGGAGGAGGGGGTGGAGGAGGAGGAGGAGGAAGAGCAGGAGGAAGAGGAGGAAGAGGAGGAGGAAGAAGAGGAGGAGGAGAGGAGGCGGAGGAGCAGGAGGAGGGGCAGGAGGGCAGCTGTCAATAGGCAACGGGATTAATGGAGGCCTCCATTACGGAGGCATGTGTCCAGGCAGGCACCCACCAACCCTCAGGGGCAGCTCAGGGCACCCAGGGACTTGGTGTGGGTATCTCTGGGGCGGGGACTGTCAGTCAGTCAGCAAGACTGTGTGTCAGTGCACATGGTGGGACAGGGGCCTGGCGGACCTTGGTCCCCCGCCCTGGACTGTCAGATGCCAGCCCCATGCCCAGACACACACCAATCTGCCCATAGCCCCTTGGCCCGGCCGACCAGCACCGGCTTTGGCCTGGGGCTCTGGCTCTGGTGGCTGGCCACCACCCCTCAGGTCAAGTTCAGCGTGGGGGTCATGGCTGCTGGTCAACTGGATGGGCGGGGTCCCCGTGGCCTAGCAACCACAGGAGCCCTCTGTGATGTCCCAGCCCCTGGCAATCTGTGCTGGCCACACTGGCACTGGGCAGCCCAACTGCCCTGCCACTAGGTCAGGCAACAGCGCCCAGACACCTGGGCCCTGGCACAGAGGGACGGAAGGATGGGAAGACAGTGCTGACCGACGAGGGACCTCAGGGCTGGCAGCCAAGAGAAGACAGGTGGAGGTGCGCCCGGGATCCAGGGAGCCCAGGCCAGAGCTGCCTGCATGCCTGCCTGCCTTCCTGGATGTCTGTATGCTGCCTTTGTCCAGGTAGGTTTCTCAGGTGCCCTCCAATCCTGTCCTCTCCTGTCCTCTCCTGTCCTCACCATCCTCTCCCCTCTCCTCTCCTCCGCACTTTGCTTCTCTCCTTTGTCTGTCCTCTCTTCCAGGTGCCCTGCTCACCAGCTCCAGCACTTGTGATGGTTCTCCAGTGACAGCTGTTCGCAACCCCTTCCACCCCCTGCCTGCCCCTAATGTGACCCAGCTCACAGGGTCTCCGGCTCACCCCACCCAAACCCACACGCCCCAACACATTCCCTGGTTCAGCCCCTCTGCCCTATTCAGTCAAAATGGGCCTTTGCAACCTACCTATGCATCGTTGTTTCTGCTCACCATTAAGGAGAGATCTCCTTTTGTATTTAGCTTGGTTGACTGGTGGATGGATGGATGGATGGATGGATGGATGGATGAATGGATGAATGGATGGATAGATGTATGGGTGGATGGATGGATGGATGGACAGGTCAATGGATCGGTTTTGTAGAGGCAGAGTACCATATAGGGGTCACTGGAGACCGCTGGTGTCAGATCCTTAGTCAATGTCAAATGTAAAACATTAATTCATCAATAACAAAAATGAATAAGCACCTAAATAAATAAATAAATATAAAAACTGGGTTAAAAAATACATGGCGTCTTTGCCTTTCTGCATATGGAATGCTGTGCGGATCTTAACAAGGAAAGCATTGTCCTGAGTAGCCCATTTGAAGTCGTGGAATATTTCCTTTTCCTTTTTCTTTTTTTACTTTCTATTTTCTTGATTATTCACTGGAATAAATAGACAGGAATTGAGAGGGAAGGGAGGTAGAGAGAGTTTGAGACACAGAGAGAGACAACTGCAGCACTTCTGCACCACTTGTAAAGATTTCCCCTGGCAGGTGGGAACCAGGGTGTTGAAGCCCAGTCCTCCTGCATTGTAACATGAGTGCTTAACTGGGTGTGGCACCACCTGGTACCCTTGATATGACATTTTTTTTAGCAATTAAAAGAAATTCTCGTGGCAAGGTAATAAATACATGAAGAAGTAAATAAAAGTGCATTTACATTAACTCAGTGGAAACACACAGGGACATATACTTCTCTGTTACCTGTGTTACTTCTTCATGTATGGATTGATTGCCTCAAGGGGTTATTGCCACAGCTGAGTGCCTATGCCACGAATAATCCACAGCTCCTGCACTCCATTTGTTCCCCTTTCGCTGCCCTTGTTGCTTAGTCACTGTGGTGGTTATTGTTTTTGTTGTTGTTGTTGTTACTGACCTTGCATCTGACAGACACAAAAGGAGAGACCAGAGGAAATACAGGGTTGGAGAGAAAGATAGAGCTCCTAAAGACCTGCTTCACCCCCTGTAAAGCGACTCCCCTGCAGGTGGCGGTCTGGGGGCCAGACCCCAAATCCCTCCACCTGTCCCCTCTATTCGTGAGCCCCACAAGCCCTTAACCCTCTGACATACCGCCAAACCTCCCTGGATTTACTTTTGAAGGCAGTATCACCTGCCTCGTTTTGAATCCTCATTATCCTGAGGGTCAGTCCTGATGACAGTGTCATGACACGACACATGGAGATCTCTGTTATCAGAGAGCACCTGGAACAGCAGCTGGGGCTCTAGTGCCAGGGCAGGAGCAACTCCACATGAACCCTCCACGGAGTCCACCTGCCTGCATTTTGGTCCTTTTCCCTCCAAAAAAGATTTTTCCCTTTTTTCACTTTGAAACAGGCAGGAGACAGGTTACCCAGGCAGGGGAAAAAAAATAAAAAGCCTTTTTTTTTTTTTTTTTTTTTTTTTTACCCAATTGAATGACCATCTTCTGGCAAGTATAGGTTTTGAACCTGAAAACTCTGTCTGTCTGTCTCTTAGTCCACAGAAAGAGCCACTAGCCCAGTCAGATCTCACGCTCAGATGGGGTGTTTTTGCCAGTCAAAGGTCTGCACAGCGCACTAGGGATTGGGCGGCCTGAGACCCAAATGTTACATTGTAGATGGACTGTTTGCAGTTCTTGCTCCCCAGGACATTGGACTGTCTCAACTCCCTCCCCTACAGCATGAAAAAAAGACTCTTGACAACCTTGGAGCAACTGGAGTGGGGGCGAGGGGAGCTGTTTGCATGTCTGCACTGCTGATGCCCAGGTGTCTGTGGGGCTCGGTGGCAGAGGCTGTAAGGGGGCTAGGGGGCAGAAGGAGACTGTTTGAGAGGCAGGCTGCAGGCAGTGGAGCCCAGGAGTGTGTGCAGGGCTGTGTGTGTGGGTGTGGTGGCAGGGCGTTAGGGCAGGTCCCCCTGCTGGATGGTGAGATGGCAGCTGGGCTGGCCCTGGGCCCTCATGGCTGAAGGGCAGAAGCAGGGTGGCAGTAAAGTAGCGCAGGGAGGAACACAGTAGATGTTAGTTGGGAGCTGGGGGACAGAGGGTAAGGGGAAAGGGGGCATCCTTGAGGAGGGGTCAGGACTAGAGAGTGGGGGCAGCTGGAGGCATGGAAGGTCCCAGGAATCAGGGACTGACAGGAACAGATTCCTACAATCCCCCCCCCACTGGATAGAAGCTGCAGAAGCCAGAGCAGCAGCCCTGGCTTGCCTAGGCCAAGGGCCCTGAGTGAGTCCCTCTGAGGATGAGGAAGAGGAGGAGGGGGTGGAGGAGGAGGAGGAGGAAGAGCAGGAGGAAGAGGAGGAAGAGGAGGAGGAAGAAGAGGAGGAGGAGAGGAGGCGGAGGAGCAGGAGGAGGGGCAGGAGGGCAGCTGTCAATAGGCAACGGGATTAATGGAGGCCTCCATTACGGAGGCATGTGTCCAGGCAGGCACCCACCAACCCTCAGGGGCAGCTCAGGGCACCCAGGGACTTGGTGTGGGTATCTCTGGGGCGGGGACTGTCAGTCAGTCAGCAAGACTGTGTGTCAGTGCACATGGTGGGACAGGGGCCTGGCGGACCTTGGTCCCCCGCCCTGGACTGTCAGATGCCAGCCCCATGCCCAGACACACACCAATCTGCCCATAGCCCCTTGGCCCGGCCGACCAGCACCGGCTTTGGCCTGGGGCTCTGGCTCTGGTGGCTGGCCACCACCGCTCAGGTCAAGTTCAGCGTGGGGGTCATGGCTGCTGGTCAACTGGATGGGCGGGGTCCCCGTGGCCTAGCAACCACAGGAGCCCTCTGTGATGTCCTAGCCCCTGGCAATCTGTGCTGGCCACACTGGCACTGGGCAGCCCAACTGCCCTGCCACTAGGTCAGGCAACAGCGCCCAGACACCTGGGCCCTGGCACAGAGGGACGGAAGGATGGGAAGACAGTGCTGACCGACGAGGGACCTCAGGGCTGGCAGCCAAGAGAAGACAGGTGGAGGTGCGCCCGGGATCCAGGGAGCCCAGGCCAGAGCTGCCTGCATGCCTGCCTGCCTTCCTGGATGTCTGTATGCTGCCTTTGTCCAGGTAGGTTTCTCAGGTGCCCTCCAATCCTGTCCTCTCCTGTCCTCTCCTGTCCTCACCATCCTCTCCCCTCTCCTCTCCTCCGCACTTTGCTTCTCTCCTTTGTCTGTCCTCTCTTCCAGGTGCCCTGCTCACCAGCTCCAGCACTTGTGATGGTTCTCCAGTGACAGCTGTTCGCAACCCCTTCCACCCCCTGCCTGCCCCTAATGTGACCCAGCTCACAGGGTCTCCGGCTCACCCCACCCAAACCCACACGCCCCAACACATTCCCTGGTTCAGCCCCTCTGCCCTATTCAGTCAAAATGGGCCTTTGCAACCTACCTATGCATCGTTGTTTCTGCTCACCATTAAGGAGAGATCTCCTTTTGTATTTAGCTTGGTTGACTGGTGGATGGATGGATGGATGGATGGATGGATGGATGGATGAATGGATGAATGGATGGATAGATGTATGGGTGGATGGATGGATGGATGGACAGGTCAATGGATCGGTTTTGTAGAGGCAGAGTACCATATAGGGGTCACTGGAGACCGCTGGTGTCAGATCCTTAGTCAATGTCAAATGTAAAACATTAATTCATCAATAACAAAAATGAATAAGCACCTAAATAAATAAATAAATATAAAAACTGGGTTAAAAAATACATGGCGTCTTTGCCTTTCTGCATATGGAATGCTGTGCGGATCTTAACAAGGAAAGCATTGTCCTGAGTAGCCCATTTGAAGTCGTGGAATATTTCCTTTTCCTTTTTCTTTTTTTACTTTCTATTTTCTTGATTATTCACTGGAATAAATAGACAGGAATTGAGAGGGAAGGGAGGTAGAGAGAGTTTGAGACACAGAGAGAGACAACTGCAGCACTTCTGCACCACTTGTAAAGATTTCCCCTGGCAGGTGGGAACCAGGGTGTTGAAGCCCAGTCCTCCTGCATTGTAACATGAGTGCTTAACTGGGTGTGGCACCACCTGGTACCCTTGATATGACATTTTTTTTAGCAATTAAAAGAAATTCTCGTGGCAAGGTAATAAATACATGAAGAAGTAAATAAAAGTGCATTTACATTAACTCAGTGGAAACACACAGGGACATATACGTCTCTGTTACCTGTGTTACTTCTTCATGTATGGATTGATTGCCTCAAGGGGTTATTGCCACAGCTGAGTGCCTATGCCACGAATAATCCACAGCTCCTGCACTCCATTTGTTCCCCTTTCGCTGCCCTTGTTGCTTAGTCACTGTGGTGGTTATTGTTTTTGTTGTTGTTGTTGTTACTGACCTTGCATCTGACAGACACAAAAGGAGAGACCAGAGGAAATACAGGGTTGGAGAGAAAGATAGAGCTCCTAAAGACCTGCTTCACCCCCTGTAAAGCGACTCCCCTGCAGGTGGCGGTCTGGGGGCCAGACCCCAAATCCCTCCACCTGTCCCCTCTATTCGTGAGCCCCACAAGCCCTTAACCCTCTGACATACCGCCAAACCTCCCTGGATTTACTTTTGAAGGCAGTATCACCTGCCTCGTTTTGAATCCTCATTATCCTGAGGGTCAGTCCTGATGACAGTGTCATGACACGACACATGGAGATCTCTGTTATCAGAGAGCACCTGGAACAGCAGCTGGGGCTCTAGTGCCAGGGCAGGAGCAACTCCACATGAACCCTCCACGGAGTCCACCTGCCTGCATTTTGGTCCTTTTCCCTCCAAAAAAGATTTTTCCCTTTTTTCACTTTGAAACAGGCAGGAGACAGGTTACCCAGGCAGGGGAAAAAAAATAAAAAGCCTTTTTTTTTTTTTTTTTTTTTTTTTTTTTACCCAATTGAATGACCATCTTCTGGCAAGTATAGGTTTTGAACCTGAAAACTCTGTCTGTCTGTCTCTTAGTCCACAGAAAGAGCCACTAGCCCAGTCAGATCTCACGCTCAGATGGGGTGTTTTTGCCAGTCAAACGTCTGCACAGCGCACTAGGGATTGGGCGGCCTGAGACCCAAATGTTACATTGTAGATGGACTGTTTGCAGTTCTTGCTCCCCAGGACATTGGACTGTCTCAACTCCCTCCCCTACAGCATGAAAAAAAGACTCTTGACAACCTTGGAGCAACTGGAGTGGGGGCGAGGGGAGCTGTTTGCATGTCTGCACTGCTCATGCCCAGGTGTCTGTGGGGCTCGGTGGCAGAGGCTGTAAGGGGGCTAGGGGGCAGAAGGAGACTGTTTGAGAGGCAGGCTGCAGGCAGTGGAGCCCAGGAGTGTGTGCAGGGCTGTGTGTGTGGGTGTGGTGGCAGGGCGTTAGGGCAGGTCCCCCTGCTGGATGGTGAGATGGCAGCTGGGCTGGCCCTGGGCCCTCATGGCTGAAGGGCAGAAGCAGGGTGGCAGTAAAGTAGCGCAGGGAGGAACACAGTAGATGTTAGTTGGGAGCTGGGGGACAGAGGGTAAGGGGAAAGGGGGCATCCTTGAGGAGGGGTCAGGACTAGAGAGTGGGGGCAGCTGGAGGCATGGAAGGTCCCAGGAATCAGGGACTGACAGGAACAGATTCCTACAATCCCCCCCCCACTGGATAGAAGCTGCAGAAGCCAGAGCAGCAGCCCTGGCTTGCCTAGGCCAAGGGCCCTGAGTGAGTCCCTCTGAGGATGAGGAAGAGGAGGAGGGGGTGGAGGAGGAGGAGGAGGAAGAGCAGGAGGAAGAGGAGGAAGAGGAGGAGGAAGAAGAGGAGGAGGAGAGGAGGCGGAGGAGCAGGAGGAGGGGCAGGAGGGCAGCTGTCAATAGGCAACGGGATTAATGGAGGCCTCCATTACGGAGGCATGTGTCCAGGCAGGCACCCACCAACCCTCAGGGGCAGCTCAGGGCACCCAGGGACTTGGTGTGGGTATCTCTGGGGCGGGGACTGTCAGTCAGTCAGCAAGACTGTGTGTCAGTGCACATGGTGGGACAGGGGCCTGGCGGACCTTGGTCCCCCGCCCTGGACTGTCAGATGCCAGCCCCATGCCCAGACACACACCAATCTGCCCATAGCCCCTTGGCCCGGCCGACCAGCACCGGCTTTGGCCTGGGGCTCTGGCTCTGGTGGCTGGCCACCACCTCTCAGGTCAAGTTCAGCGTGGGGGTCATGGCTGCTGGTCAACTGGATGGGCGGGGTCCCCGTGGCCTAGCAACCACAGGAGCCCTCTGTGATGTCCTAGCCCCTGGCAATCTGTGCTGGCCACACTGGCACTGGGCAGCCCAACTGCCCTGCCACTAGGTCAGGCAACAGCGCCCAGACACCTGGGCCCTGGCACAGAGGGACGGAAGGATGGGAAGACAGTGCTGACCGACGAGGGACCTCAGGGCTGGCAGCCAAGAGAAGACAGGTGGAGGTGCGCCCGGGATCCAGGGAGCCCAGGCCAGAGCTGCCTGCATGCCTGCCTGCCTTCCTGGATGTCTGTATGCTGCCTTTGTCCAGGTAGGTTTCTCAGGTGCCCTCCAATCCTGTCCTCTCCTGTCCTCTCCTGTCCTCACCATCCTCTCCCCTCTCCTCTCCTCCGCACTTTGCTTCTCTCCTTTGTCTGTCCTCTCTTCCAGGTGCCCTGCTCACCAGCTCCAGCACTTGTGATGGTTCTCCAGTGACAGCTGTTCGCAACCCCTTCCACCCCCTGCCTGCCCCTAATGTGACCCAGCTCACAGGGTCTCCGGCTCACCCCACCCAAACCCACACGCCCCAACACATTCCCTGGTTCAGCCCCTCTGCCCTATTCAGTCAAAATGGGCCTTTGCAACCTACCTATGCATCGTTGTTTCTGCTCACCATTAAGGAGAGATCTCCTTTTGTATTTAGCTTGGTTGACTGGTGGATGGATGGATGGATGGATGGATGGATGGATGAATGGATGAATGGATGGATAGATGTATGGGTGGATGGATGGATGGATGGACAGGTCAATGGATCGGTTTTGTAGAGGCAGAGTACCATATAGGGGTCACTGGAGACCGCTGGTGTCAGATCCTTAGTCAATGTCAAATGTAAAACATTAATTCATCAATAACAAAAATGAATAAGCACCTAAATAAATAAATAAATATAAAAACTGGGTTAAAAAATACATGGCGTCTTTGCCTTTCTGCATATGGAATGCTGTGCGGATCTTAACAAGGAAAGCATTGTCCTGAGTAGCCCATTTGAAGTCGTGGAATATTTCCTTTTCCTTTTTCTTTTTTTACTTTCTATTTTCTTGATTATTCACTGGAATAAATAGACAGGAATTGAGAGGGAAGGGAGGTAGAGAGAGTTTGAGACACAGAGAGAGACAACTGCAGCACTTCTGCACCACTTGTAAAGATTTCCCCTGGCAGGTGGGAACCAGGGTGTTGAAGCCCAGTCCTCCTGCATTGTAACATGAGTGCTTAACTGGGTGTGGCACCACCTGGTACCCTTGATATGACATTTTTTTTAGCAATTAAAAGAAATTCTCGTGGCAAGGTAATAAATACATGAAGAAGTAAATAAAAGTGCATTTACATTAACTCAGTGGAAACACACAGGGACATATACGTCTCTGTTACCTGTGTTACTTCTTCATGTATGGATTGATTGCCTCAAGGGGTTATTGCCACAGCTGAGTGCCTATGCCACGAATAATCCACAGCTCCTGCACTCCATTTGTTCCCCTTTCGCTGCCCTTGTTGCTTAGTCACTGTGGTGGTTATTGTTTTTGTTGTTGTTGTTGTTACTGACCTTGCATCTGACAGACACAAAAGGAGAGAGCAGAGGAAATACAGGGTTGGAGAGAAAGATAGAGCTCCTAAAGACCTGCTTCACCCCCTGTAAAGCGACTCCCCTGCAGGTGGCGGTCTGGGGGCCAGACCCCAAATCCCTCCACCTGTCCCCTCTATTCGTGAGCCCCACAAGCCCTTAACCCTCTGACATACCGCCAAACCTCCCTGGATTTACTTTTGAAGGCAGTATCACCTGCCTCGTTTTGAATCCTCATTATCCTGAGGGTCAGTCCTGATGACAGTGTCATGACACGACACACGGAGATCTCTGTTATCAGAGAGCACCTGGAACAGCAGCTGGGGCTCTAGTGCCAGGGCAGGAGCAACTCCACATGAACCCTCCACGGAGTCCACCTGCCTGCATTTTGGTCCTTTTCCCTCCAAAAAAGATTTTTCCCTTTTTTCACTTTGAAACAGGCAGGAGACAGGTTACCCAGGCAGGGGAAAAAAAATAAAAAGCCTTTTTTTTTTTTTTTTTTTTTTTTTTTTACCCAATTGAATGACCATCTTCTGGCAAGTATAGGTTTTGAACCTGAAAACTCTGTCTGTCTGTCTCTTAGTCCACAGAAAGAGCCACTAGCCCAGTCAGATCTCACGCTCAGATGGGGTGTTTTTGCCAGTCAAAGGTCTGCACAGCGCACTAGGGATTGGGCGGCCTGAGACCCAAATGTTACATTGTAGATGGACTGTTTGCAGTTCTTGCTCCCCAGGACATTGGACTGTCTCAACTCCCTCCCCTACAGCATGAAAAAAAGACTCTTGACAACCTTGGAGCAACTGGAGTGGGGGCGAGGGGAGCTGTTTGCATGTCTGCACTGCTGATGCCCAGGTGTCTGTGGGGCTCGGTGGCAGAGGCTGTAAGGGGGCTAGGGGGCAGAAGGAGACTGTTTGAGAGGCAGGCTGCAGGCAGTGGAGCCCAGGAGTGTGTGCAGGGCTGTGTGTGTGGGTGTGGTGGCAGGGCGTTAGGGCAGGTCCCCCTGCTGGATGGTGAGATGGCAGCTGGGCTGGCCCTGGGCCCTCATGGCTGAAGGGCAGAAGCAGGGTGGCAGTAAAGTAGCGCAGGGAGGAACACAGTAGATGTTAGTTGGGAGCTGGGGGACAGAGGGTAAGGGGAAAGGGGGCATCCTTGAGGAGGGGTCAGGACTAGAGAGTGGGGGCAGCTGGAGGCATGGAAGGTCCCAGGAATCAGGGACTGACAGGAACAGATTCCTACAATCCCCCCCCCACTGGATAGAAGCTGCAGAAGCCAGAGCAGCAGCCCTGGCTTGCCTAGGCCAAGGGCCCTGAGTGAGTCCCTCTGAGGATGAGGAAGAGGAGGAGGGGGTGGAGGAGGAGGAGGAGGAAGAGCAGGAGGAAGAGGAGGAAGAGGAGGAGGAAGAAGAGGAGGAGGAGAGGAGGCGGAGGAGCAGGAGGAGGGGCAGGAGGGCAGCTGTCAATAGGCAACGGGATTAATGGAGGCCTCCATTACGGAGGCATGTGTCCAGGCAGGCACCCACCAACCCTCAGGGGCAGCTCAGGGCACCCAGGGACTTGGTGTGGGTATCTCTGGGGCGGGGACTGTCAGTCAGTCAGCAAGACTGTGTGTCAGTGCACATGGTGGGACAGGGGCCTGGCGGACCTTGGTCCCCCGCCCTGGACTGTCAGATGCCAGCCCCATGCCCAGACACACACCAATCTGCCCATAGCCCCTTGGCCCGGCCGACCAGCACCGGCTTTGGCCTGGGGCTCTGGCTCTGGTGGCTGGCCACCACCTCTCAGGTCAAGTTCAGCGTGGGGGTCATGGCTGCTGGTCAACTGGATGGGCGGGGTCCCCGTGGCCTAGCAACCACAGGAGCCCTCTGTGATGTCCTAGCCCCTGGCAATCTGTGCTGGCCACACTGGCACTGGGCAGCCCAACTGCCCTGCCACTAGGTCAGGCAACAGCGCCCAGACACCTGGGCCCTGGCACAGAGGGACGGAAGGATGGGAAGACAGTGCTGACCGACGAGGGACCTCAGGGCTGGCAGCCAAGAGAAGACAGGTGGAGGTGCGCCCGGGATCCAGGGAGCCCAGGCCAGAGCTGCCTGCATGCCTGCCTGCCTTCCTGGATGTCTGTATGCTGCCTTTGTCCAGGTAGGTTTCTCAGGTGCCCTCCAATCCTGTCCTCTCCTGTCCTCTCCTGTCCTCACCATCCTCTCCCCTCTCCTCTCCTCCGCACTTTGCTTCTCTCCTTTGTCTGTCCTCTCTTCCAGGTGCCCTGCTCACCAGCTCCAGCACTTGTGATGGTTCTCCAGTGACAGCTGTTCGCAACCCCTTCCACCCCCTGCCTGCCCCTAATGTGACCCAGCTCACAGGGTCTCCGGCTCACCCCACCCAAACCCACACGCCCCAACACATTCCCTGGTTCAGCCCCTCTGCCCTATTCAGTCAAAATGGGCCTTTGCAACCTACCTATGCATCCTTGTTTCTGCTCACCATTAAGGAGAGATCTCCTTTTGTATTTAGCTTGGTTGACTGGTGGATGGATGGATGGATGGATGGATGGATGGATGAATGGATGAATGGATGGATAGATGTATGGGTGGATGGATGGATGGATGGACAGGTCAATGGATCGGTTTTGTAGAGGCAGAGTACCATATAGGGGTCACTGGAGACCGCTGGTGTCAGATCCTTAGTCAATGTCAAATGTAAAACATTAATTCATCAATAACAAAAATGAATAAGCACCTAAATAAATAAATAAATATAAAAACTGGGTTAAAAAATACATGGCGTCTTTGCCTTTCTGCATATGGAATGCTGTGCGGATCTTAACAAGGAAAGCATTGTCCTGAGTAGCCCATTTGAAGTCGTGGAATATTTCCTTTTCCTTTTTCTTTTTTTACTTTCTATTTTCTTGATTATTCACTGGAATAAATAGACAGGAATTGAGAGGGAAGGGAGGTAGAGAGAGTTTGAGACACAGAGAGAGACAACTGCAGCACTTCTGCACCACTTGTAAAGATTTCCCCTGGCAGGTGGGAACCAGGGTGTTGAAGCCCAGTCCTCCTGCATTGTAACATGAGTGCTTAACTGGGTGTGGCACCACCTGGTACCCTTGATATGACATTTTTTTTAGCAATTAAAAGAAATTCTCGTGGCAAGGTAATAAATACATGAAGAAGTAAATAAAAGTGCATTTACATTAACTCAGTGGAAACACACAGGGACATATACGTCTCTGTTACCTGTGTTACTTCTTCATGTATGGATTGATTGCCTCAAGGGGTTATTGCCACAGCTGAGTGCCTATGCCACGAATAATCCACAGCTCCTGCACTCCATTTGTTCCCCTTTCGCTGCCCTTGTTGCTTAGTCACTGTGGTGGTTATTGTTTTTGTTGTTGTTGTTGTTACTGACCTTGCATCTGACAGACACAAAAGGAGAGACCAGAGGAAATACAGGGTTGGAGAGAAAGATAGAGCTCCTAAAGACCTGCTTCACCCCCTGTAAAGCGACTCCCCTGCAGGTGGCGGTCTGGGGGCCAGACCCCAAATCCCTCCACCTGTCCCCTCTATTCGTGAGCCCCACAAGCCCTTAACCCTCTGACATACCGCCAAACCTCCCTGGATTTACTTTTGAAGGCAGTATCACCTGCCTTGTTTTGAATCCTCATTATCCTGAGGGTCAGTCCTGATGACAGTGTCATGACACGACACATGGAGATCTCTGTTATCAGAGAGCACCTGGAACAGCAGCTGGGGCTCTAGTGCCAGGGCAGGAGCAACTCCACATGAACCCTCCACGGAGTCCACCTGCCTGCATTTTGGTCCTTTTCCCTCCAAAAAAGATTTTTCCCTTTTTTCACTTTGAAACAGGCAGGAGACAGGTTACCCAGGCAGGGGAAAAAAAATAAAAAGCCTTTTTTTTTTTTTTTTTTTTTTTTTTTTACCCAATTGAATGACCATCTTCTGGCAAGTATAGGTTTTGAACCTGAAAACTCTGTCTGTCTGTCTCTTAGTCCACAGAAAGAGCCACTAGCCCAGTCAGATCTCACGCTCAGATGGGGTGTTTTTGCCAGTCAAAGGTCTGCACAGCGCACTAGGGATTGGGCGGCCTGAGACCCAAATGTTACATTGTAGATGGACTGTTTGCAGTTCTTGCTCCCCAGGACATTGGACTGTCTCAACTCCCTCCCCTACAGCATGAAAAAAAGACTCTTGACAACCTTGGAGCAACTGGAGTGGGGGCGAGGGGAGCTGTTTGCATGTCTGCACTGCTGATGCCCAGGTGTCTGTGGGGCTCGGTGGCAGAGGCTGTAAGGGGGCTAGGGGGCAGAAGGAGACTGTTTGAGAGGCAGGCTGCAGGCAGTGGAGCCCAGGAGTGTGTGCAGGGCTGTGTGTGTGGGTGTGGTGGCAGGGCGTTAGGGCAGGTCCCCCTGCTGGATGGTGAGATGGCAGCTGGGCTGGCCCTGGGCCCTCATGGCTGAAGGGCAGAAGCAGGGTGGCAGTAAAGTAGCGCAGGGAGGAACACAGTAGATGTTAGTTGGGAGCTGGGGGACAGAGGGTAAGGGGAAAGGGGGCATCCTTGAGGAGGGGTCAGGACTAGAGAGTGGGGGCAGCTGGAGGCATGGAAGGTCCCAGGAATCAGGGACTGACAGGAACAGATTCCTACAATCCCCCCCCCACTGGATAGAAGCTGCAGAAGCCAGAGCAGCAGCCCTGGCTTGCCTAGGCCAAGGGCCCTGAGTGAGTCCCTCTGAGGATGAGGAAGAGGAGGAGGGGGTGGAGGAGGAGGAGGAGGAAGAGCAGGAGGAAGAGGAGGAAGAGGAGGAGGAAGAAGAGGAGGAGGAGAGGAGGCGGAGGAGCAGGAGGAGGGGCAGGAGGGCAGCTGTCAATAGGCAACGGGATTAATGGAGGCCTCCATTACGGAGGCATGTGTCCAGGCAGGCACCCACCAACCCTCAGGGGCAGCTCAGGGCACCCAGGGACTTGGTGTGGGTATCTCTGGGGCGGGGACTGTCAGTCAGTCAGCAAGACTGTGTGTCAGTGCACATGGTGGGACAGGGGCCTGGCGGACCTTGGTCCCCCGCCCTGGACTGTCAGATGCCAGCCCCATGCCCAGACACACACCAATCTGCCCATAGCCCCTTGGCCCGGCCGACCAGCACCGGCTTTGGCCTGGGGCTCTGGCTCTGGTGGCTGGCCACCACCTCTCAGGTCAAGTTCAGCGTGGGGGTCATGGCTGCTGGTCAACTGGATGGGCGGGGTCCCCGTGGCCTAGCAACCACAGGAGCCCTCTGTGATGTCCTAGCCCCTGGCAATCTGTGCTGGCCACACTGGCACTGGGCAGCCCAACTGCCCTGCCACTAGGTCAGGCAACAGCGCCCAGACACCTGGGCCCTGGCACAGAGGGACGGAAGGATGGGAAGACAGTGCTGACCGACGAGGGACCTCAGGGCTGGCAGCCAAGAGAAGACAGGTGGAGGTGCGCCCGGGATCCAGGGAGCCCAGGCCAGAGCTGCCTGCATGCCTGCCTGCCTTCCTGGATGTCTGTATGCTGCCTTTGTCCAGGTAGGTTTCTCAGGTGCCCTCCAATCCTGTCCTCTCCTGTCCTCTCCTGTCCTCACCATCCTCTCCCCTCTCCTCTCCTCCGCACTTTGCTTCTCTCCTTTGTCTGTCCTCTCTTCCAGGTGCCCTGCTCACCAGCTCCAGCACTTGTGATGGTTCTCCAGTGACAGCTGTTCGCAACCCCTTCCACCCCCTGCCTGCCCCTAATGTGACCCAGCTCACAGGGTCTCCGGCTCACCCCACCCAAACCCACACGCCCCAACACATTCCCTGGTTCAGCCCCTCTGCCCTATTCAGTCAAAATGGGCCTTTGCAACCTACCTATGCATCGTTGTTTCTGCTCACCATTAAGGAGAGATCTCCTTTTGTATTTAGCTTGGTTGACTGGTGGATGGATGGATGGATGGATGGATGGATGAATGGATGAATGGATGGATAGATGTATGGGTGGATGGATGGATGGATGGACAGGTCAATGGATCGGTTTTGTAGAGGCAGAGTACCATATAGGGGTCACTGGAGACCGCTGGTGTCAGATCCTTAGTCAATGTCAAATGTAAAACATTAATTCATCAATAACAAAAATGAATAAGCACCTAAATAAATAAATAAATATAAAAACTGGGTTAAAAAATACATGGCGTCTTTGCCTTTCTGCATATGGAATGCTGTGCGGATCTTAACAAGGAAAGCATTGTCCTGAGTAGCCCATTTGAAGTCGTGGAATATTTCCTTTTCCTTTTTCTTTTTTTACTTTCTATTTTCTTGATTATTCACTGGAATAAATAGACAGGAATTGAGAGGGAAGGGAGGTAGAGAGAGTTTGAGACACAGAGAGAGACAACTGCAGCACTTCTGCACCACTTGTAAAGATTTCCCCTGGCAGGTGGGAACCAGGGTGTTGAAGCCCAGTCCTCCTGCATTGTAACATGAGTGCTTAACTGGGTGTGGCACCACCTGGTACCCTTGATATGACATTTTTTTTAGCAATTAAAAGAAATTCTCGTGGCAAGGTAATAAATACATGAAGAAGTAAATAAAAGTGCATTTACATTAACTCAGTGGAAACACACAGGGACATATACGTCTCTGTTACCTGTGTTACTTCTTCATGTATGGATTGATTGCTTCAAGGGGTTATTGCCACAGCTGAGTGCCTATGCCACGAATAATCCACAGCTCCTGCACTCCATTTGTTCCCCTTTCGCTGCCCTTGTTGCTTAGTCACTGTGGTGGTTATTGTTTTTGTTGTTGTTGTTGTTACTGACCTTGCATCTGACAGACACAAAAGGAGAGACCAGAGGAAATACAGGGTTGGAGAGAAAGATAGAGCTCCTAAAGACCTGCTTCACCCCCTGTAAAGCGACTCCCCTGCAGGTGGCGGTCTGGGGGCCAGACCCCAAATCCCTCCACCTGTCCCCTCTATTCGTGAGCCCCACAAGCCCTTAACCCTCTGACATACCGCCAAACCTCCCTGGATTTACTTTTGAAGGCAGTATCACCTGCCTCGTTTTGAATCCTCATTATCCTGAGGGTCAGTCCTGATGACAGTGTCATGACACGACACATGGAGATCTCTGTTATCAGAGAGCACCTGGAACAGCAGCTGGGGCTCTAGTGCCAGGGCAGGAGCAACTCCACATGAACCCTCCACGGAGTCCACCTGCCTGCATTTTGGTCCTTTTCCCTCCAAAAAAGATTTTTCCCTTTTTTCACTTTGAAACAGGCAGGAGACAGGTTACCCAGGCAGGGGAAAAAAAATAAAAAGCCTTTTTTTTTTTTTTTTTTTTTTTTTTTTTTACCCAATTGAATGACCATCTTCTGGCAAGTATAGGTTTTGAACCTGAAAACTCTGTCTGTCTGTCTCTTAGTCCACAGAAAGAGCCACTAGCCCAGTCAGATCTCACGCTCAGATGGGGTGTTTTTGCCAGTCAAAGGTCTGCACAGCGCACTAGGGATTGGGCGGCCTGAGACCCAAATGTTACATTGTAGATGGACTGTTTGCAGTTCTTGCTCCCCAGGACATTGGACTGTCTCAACTCCCTCCCCTACAGCATGAAAAAAAGACTCTTGACAACCTTGGAGCAACTGGAGTGGGGGCGAGGGGAGCTGTTTGCATGTCTGCACTGCTGATGCCCAGGTGTCTGTGGGGCTCGGTGGCAGAGGCTGTAAGGGGGCTAGGGGGCAGAAGGAGACTGTTTGAGAGGCAGGCTGCAGGCAGTGGAGCCCAGGAGTGTGTGCAGGGCTGTGTGTGTGGGTGTGGTGGCAGGGCGTTAGGGCAGGTCCCCCTGCTGGATGGTGAGATGGCAGCTGGGCTGGCCCTGGGCCCTCATGGCTGAAGGGCAGAAGCAGGGTGGCAGTAAAGTAGCGCAGGGAGGAACACAGTAGATGTTAGTTGGGAGCTGGGGGACAGAGGGTAAGGGGAAAGGGGGCATCCTTGAGGAGGGGTCAGGACTAGAGAGTGGGGGCAGCTGGAGGCATGGAAGGTCCCAGGAATCAGGGACTGACAGGAACAGATTCCTACAATCCCCCCCCACTGGATAGAAGCTGCAGAAGCCAGAGCAGCAGCCCTGGCTTGCCTAGGCCAAGGGCCCTGAGTGAGTCCCTCTGAGGATGAGGAAGAGGAGGAGGGGGTGGAGGAGGAGGAGGAGGAAGAGCAGGAGGAAGAGGAGGAAGAGGAGGAGGAAGAAGAGGAGGAGGAGAGGAGGCAGAGGAGCAGGAGGAGGGGCAGGAGGGCAGCTGTCAATAGGCAACGGGATTAATGGAGGCCTCCATTACGGAGGCATGTGTCCAGGCAGGCACCCACCAACCCTCAGGGGCAGCTCAGGGCACCCAGGGACTTGGTGTGGGTATCTCTGGGGCGGGGACTGTCAGTCAGTCAGCAAGACTGTGTGTCAGTGCACATGGTGGGACAGGGGCCTGGCGGACCTTGGTCCCCCGCCCTGGACTGTCAGATGCCAGCCCCATGCCCAGACACACACCAATCTGCCCATAGCCCCTTGGCCCGGCCGACCAGCACCGGCTTTGGCCTGGGGCTCTGGCTCTGGTGGCTGGCCACCACCTCTCAGGTCAAGTTCAGCGTGGGGGTCATGGCTGCTGGTCAACTGGATGGGCGGGGTCCCCGTGGCCTAGCAACCACAGGAGCCCTCTGTGATGTCCTAGCCCCTGGCAATCTGTGCTGGCCACACTGGCACTGGGCAGCCCAACTGCCCTGCCACTAGGTCAGGCAACAGCGCCCAGACACCTGGGCCCTGGCACAGAGGGACGGAAGGATGGGAAGACAGTGCTGACCGACGAGGGACCTCAGGGCTGGCAGCCAAGAGAAGACAGGTGGAGGTGCGCCCGGGATCCAGGGAGCCCAGGCCAGAGCTGCCTGCATGCCTGCCTGCCTTCCTGGATGTCTGTATGCTGCCTTTGTCCAGGTAGGTTTCTCAGGTGCCCTCCAATCCTGTCCTCTCCTGTCCTCTCCTGTCCTCACCATCCTCTCCCCTCTCCTCTCCTCCGCACTTTGCTTCTCTCCTTTGTATGTCCTCTCTTCCAGGTGCCCTGCTCACCAACTCCAGCACTTGTGATGGTTCTCCAGTGACAGCTGTTCGCAACCCCTTCCACCCCCTGCCTGCCCCTAATGTGACCCAGCTCACAGGGTCTCCGGCTCACCCCACCCAAACCCACACGCCCCAACACATTCCCTGGTTCAGCCCCTCTGCCCTATTCAGTCAAAATGGGCCTTTGCAACCTACCTATGCATCGTTGTTTCTGCTCACCATTAAGGAGAGATCTCCTTTTGTATTTAGCTTGGTTGACTGGTGGATGGATGGATGGATGGATGGATGGATGGATGAATGGATGAATGGATGGATAGATGTATGGGTGGATGGATGGATGGATGGACAGGTCAATGGATCGGTTTTGTAGAGGCAGAGTACCATATAGGGGTCACTGGAGACCGCTGGTGTCAGATCCTTAGTCAATGTCAAATGTAAAACATTAATTCATCAATAACAAAAATGAATAAGCACCTAAATAAATAAATAAATATAAAAACTGGGTTAAAAAATACATGGCGTCTTTGCCTTTCTGCATATGGAATGCTGTGCGGTTCTTAACAAGGAAAGCATTGTCCTGAGTAGCCCATTTGAAGTCGTGGAATATTTCCTTTTCCTTTTTCTTTTTTTACTTTCTATTTTCTTGATTATTCACTGGAATAAATAGACAGGAATTGAGAGGGAAGGGAGGTAGAGAGAGTTTGAGACACAGAGAGAGACAACTGCAGCACTTCTGCACCACTTGTAAAGATTTCCCCTGGCAGGTGGGAACCAGGGTGTTGAAGCCCAGTCCTCCTGCATTGTAACATGAGTGCTTAACTGGGTGTGGCACCACCTGGTACCCTTGATATGACATTTTTTTTAGCAATTAAAAGAAATTCTCGTGGCAAGGTAATAAATACATGAAGAAGTAAATAAAAGTGCATTTACATTAACTCAGTGGAAACACACAGGGACATATACGTCTCTGTTACCTGTGTTACTTCTTCATGTATGGATTGATTGCCTCAAGGGGTTATTGCCACAGCTGAGTGCCTATGCCACGAATAATCCACAGCTCCTGCACTCCATTTGTTCCCCTTTCGCTGCCCTTGTTGCTTAGTCACTGTGGTGGTTATTGTTTTTGTTGTTGTTGTTGTTACTGACCTTGCATCTGACAGACACAAAAGGAGAGAACAGAGGAAATACAGGGTTGGAGAGAAAGATAGAGCTCCTAAAGACCTGCTTCACCCCCTGTAAAGCGACTCCCCTGCAGGTGGCGGTCTGGGGGCCAGACCCCAAATCCCTCCACCTGTCCCCTCTATTCGTGAGCCCCACAAGCCCTTAACCCTCTGACATACCGCCAAACCTCCCTGGATTTACTTTTGAAGGCAGTATCACCTGCCTCGTTTTGAATCCTCATTATCCTGAGGGTCAGTCCTGATGACAGTGTCATGACACGACACATGGAGATCTCTGTTATCAGAGAGCACCTGGAACAGCAGCTGGGGCTCTAGTGCCAGGGCAGGAGCAACTCCACATGAACCCTCCACGGAGTCCACCTGCCTGCATTTTGGTCCTTTTCCCTCCAAAAAAGATTTTTCCCTTTTTTCACTTTGAAACAGGCAGGAGACAGGTTACCCAGGCAGGGGAAAAAAATAAAAAGCCTTTTTTTTTTTTTTTTTTTTTTTTTTTTTTACCCAATTGAATGACCATCTTCTGGCAAGTATAGGTTTTGAACCTGAAAACTCTGTCTGTCTGTCTCTTAGTCCACAGAAAGAGCCACTAGCCCAGTCAGATCTCACGCTCAGATGGGGTGTTTTTGCCAGTCAAAGGTCTGCACAGCGCACTAGGGATTGGGCGGCCTGAGACCCAAATGTTACATTGTAGATGGACTGTTTGCAGTTCTTGCTCCCCAGGACATTGGACTGTCTCAACTCCCTCCCCTACAGCATGAAAAAAAGACTCTTGACAACCTTGGAGCAACTGGAGTGGGGGCGAGGGGAGCTGTTTGCATGTCTGCACTGCTGATGCCCAGGTGTCTGTGGGGCTCGGTGGCAGAGGCTGTAAGGGGGCTAGGGGGCAGAAGGAGACTGTTTGAGAGGCAGGCTGCAGGCAGTGGAGCCCAGGAGTGTGTGCAGGGCTGTGTGTGTGGGTGTGGTGGCAGGGCGTTAGGGCAGGTCCCCCTGCTGGATGGTGAGATGGCAGCTGGGCTGGCCCTGGGCCCTCATGGCTGAAGGGCAGAAGCAGGGTGGCAGTAAAGTAGCGCAGGGAGGAACACAGTAGATGTTAGTTGGGAGCTGGGGGACAGAGGGTAAGGGGAAAGGGGGCATCCTTGAGGAGGGGTCAGGACTAGAGAGTGGGGGCAGCTGGAGGCATGGAAGGTCCCAGGAATCAGGGACTGACAGGAACAGATTCCTACAATCCCCCCCACTGGATAGAAGCTGCAGAAGCCAGAGCAGCAGCCCTGGCTTGCCTAGGCCAAGGGCCCTGAGTGAGTCCCTCTGAGGATGAGGAAGAGGAGGAGGGGGTGGAGGAGGAGGAGGAGGAAGAGCAGGAGGAAGAGGAGGAAGAGGAGGAGGAAGAAGAGGAGGAGGAGAGGAGGCGGAGGAGCAGGAGGAGGGGCAGGAGGGCAGCTGTCAATAGGCAACGGGATTAATGGAGGCCTCCATTACGGAGGCATGTGTCCAGGCAGGCACCCACCAACCCTCAGGGGCAGCTCAGGGCACCCAGGGACTTGGTGTGGGTATCTCTGGGGCGGGGACTGTCAGTCAGTCAGCAAGACTGTGTGTCAGTGCACATGGTGGGACAGGGGCCTGGCGGACCTTGGTCCCCCGCCCTGGACTGTCAGATGCCAGCCCCATGCCCAGACACACACCAATCTGCCCATAGCCCCTTGGCCCGGCCGACCAGCACCGGCTTTGGCCTGGGGCTCTGGCTCTGGTGGCTGGCCACCACCTCTCATGTCAAGTTCAGCGTGGGGGTCATGGCTGCTGGTCAACTGGATGGGCGGGGTCCCCGTGGCCTAGCAACCACAGGAGCCCTCTGTGATGTCCTAGCCCCTGGCAATCTGTGCTGGCCACACTGGCACTGGGCAGCCCAACTGCCCTGCCACTAGGTCAGGCAACAGCGCCCAGACACCTGGGCCCTGGCACAGAGGGACGGAAGGATGGGAAGACAGTGCTGACCGACGAGGGACCTCAGGGCTGGCAGCCAAGAGAAGACAGGTGGAGGTGCGCCCGGGATCCAGGGAGCCCAGGCCAGAGCTGCCTGCATGCCTGCCTGCCTTCCTGGATGTCTGTATGCTGCCTTTGTCCAGGTAGGTTTCTCAGGTGCCCTCCAATCCTGTCCTCTCCTGTCCTCTCCTGTCCTCACCATCCTCTCCCCTCTCCTCTCCTCCGCACTTTGCTTCTCTCCTTTGTCTGTCCTCTCTTCCAGGTGCCCTGCTCACCAGCTCCAGCACTTGTGATGGTTCTCCAGTGACAGCTGTTCGCAACCCCTTCCACCCCCTGCCTGCCCCTAATGTGACCCAGCTCACAGGGTCTCCGGCTCACCCCACCCAAACCCACACGCCCCAACACATTCCCTGGTTCAGCCCCTCTGCCCTATTCAGTCAAAATGGGCCTTTGCAACCTACCTATGCATCCTTGTTTCTGCTCACCATTAAGGAGAGATCTCCTTTTGTATTTAGCTTGGTTGACTGGTGGATGGATGGATGGATGGATGGATGGATGGATGGATGAATGGATGAATGGATGGATAGATGTATGGGTGGATGGATGGATGGATGGACAGGTCAATGGATCGGTTTTGTAGAGGCAGAGTACCATATAGGGGTCACTGGAGACCGCTGGTGTCAGATCCTTAGTCAATGTCAAATGTAAAACATTAATTCATCAATAACAAAAATGAATAAGCACCTAAATAAATAAATAAATATAAAAACTGGGTTAAAAAATACATGGCGTCTTTGCCTTTCTGCATATGGAATGCTGTGCGGTTCTTAACAAGGAAAGCATTGTCCTGAGTAGCCCATTTGAAGTCGTGGAATATTTCCTTTTCCTTTTTCTTTTTTTACTTTCTATTTTCTTGATTATTCACTGGAATAAATAGACAGGAATTGAGAGGGAAGGGAGGTAGAGAGAGTTTGAGACACAGAGAGAGACAACTGCAGCACTTCTGCACCACTTGTAAAGATTTCCCCTGGCAGGTGGGAACCAGGGTGTTGAAGCCCAGTCCTCCTGCATTGTAACATGAGTGCTTAACTGGGTGTGGCACCACCTGGTACCCTTGATATGACATTTTTTTTAGCAATTAAAAGAAATTCTCGTGGCAAGGTAATAAATACATGAAGAAGTAAATAAAAGTGCATTTACATTAACTCAGTGGAAACACACAGGGACATATACGTCTCTGTTACCTGTGTTACTTCTTCATGTATGGATTGATTGCCTCAAGGGGTTATTGCCACAGCTGAGTGCCTATGCCACGAATAATCCACAGCTCCTGCACTCCATTTGTTCCCCTTTCGCTGCCCTTGTTGCTTAGTCACTGTGGTGGTTATTGTTTTTGTTGTTGTTGTTGTTACTGACCTTGCATCTGACAGACACAAAAGGAGAGACCAGAGGAAATACAGGGTTGGAGAGAAAGATAGAGCTCCTAAAGACCTGCTTCACCCCCTGTAAAGCGACTCCCCTGCAGGTGGCGGTCTGGGGGCCAGACCCCAAATCCCTCCACCTGTCCCCTCTATTCGTGAGCCCCACAAGCCCTTAACCCTCTGACATACCGCCAAACCTCCCTGGATTTACTTTTGAAGGCAGTATCACCTGCCTCGTTTTGAATCCTCATTATCCTGAGGGTCAGTCCTGATGACAGTGTCATGACACGACACATGGAGATCTCTGTTATCAGAGAGCACCTGGAACAGCAGCTGGGGCTCTAGTGCCAGGGCAGGAGCAACTCCACATGAACCCTCCACGGAGTCCACCTGCCTGCATTTTGGTCCTTTTCCCTCCAAAAAAGATTTTTCCCTTTTTTCACTTTGAAACAGGCAGGAGACAGGTTACCCAGGCAGGGGAAAAAAATAAAAAGCCTTTTTTTTTTTTTTTTTTTTTTTTTACCCAATTGAATGACCATCTTCTGGCAAGTATAGGTTTTGAACCTGAAAACTCTGTCTGTCTGTCTCTTAGTCCACAGAAAGAGCCACTAGCCCAGTCAGATCTCACGCTCAGATGGGGTGTTTTTGCCAGTCAAAGGTCTGCACAGCGCACTAGGGATTGGGCGGCCTGAGACCCAAATGTTACATTGTAGATGGACTGTTTGCAGTTCTTGCTCCCCAGGACATTGGACTGTCTCAACTCCCTCCCCTACAGCATGAAAAAAAGACTCTTGACAACCTTGGAGCAACTGGAGTGGGGGCGAGGGGAGCTGTTTGCATGTCTGCACTGCTGATGCCCAGGTGTCTGTGGGGCTCGGTGGCAGAGGCTGTAAGGGGGCTAGGGGGCAGAAGGAGACTGTTTGAGAGGCAGGCTGCAGGCAGTGGAGCCCAGGAGTGTGTGCAGGGCTGTGTGTGTGGGTGTGGTGGCAGGGCGTTAGGGCAGGTCCCCCTGCTGGATGGTGAGATGGCAGCTGGGCTGGCCCTGGGCCCTCATGGCTGAAGGGCAGAAGCAGGGTGGCAGTAAAGTAGCGCAGGGAGGAACACAGTAGATGTTAGTTGGGAGCTGGGGGACAGAGGGTAAGGGGAAAGGGGGCATCCTTGAGGAGGGGTCAGGACTAGAGAGTGGGGGCAGCTGGAGGCATGGAAGGTCCCAGGAATCAGGGACTGACAGGAACAGATTCCTACAATCCCCCCCCCACTGGATAGAAGCTGCAGAAGCCAGAGCAGCAGCCCTGGCTTGCCTAGGCCAAGGGCCCTGAGTGAGTCCCTCTGAGGATGAGGAAGAGGAGGAGGGGGTGGAGGAGGAGGAGGAGGAAGAGCAGGAGGAAGAGGAGGAAGAGGAGGAGGAAGAAGAGGAGGAGGAGAGGAGGCGGAGGAGCAGGAGGAGGGGCAGGAGGGCAGCTGTCAATAGGCAACGGGATTAATGGAGGCCTCCATTACGGAGGCATGTGTCCAGGCAGGCACCCACCAACCCTCAGGGGCAGCTCAGGGCACCCAGGGACTTGGTGTGGGTATCTCTGGGGCGGGGACTGTCAGTCAGTCAGCAAGACTGTGTGTCAGTGCACATGGTGGGACAGGGGCCTGGCGGACCTTGGTCCCCCGCCCTGGACTGTCAGATGCCAGCCCCATGCCCAGACACACACCAATCTGCCCATAGCCCCTTGGCCCGGCCGACCAGCACCGGCTTTGGCCTGGGGCTCTGGCTCTGGTGGCTGGCCACCACCTCTCAGGTCAAGTTCAGCGTGGGGGTCATGGCTGCTGGTCAACTGGATGGGCGGGGTCCCCGTGGCCTAGCAACCACAGGAGCCCTCTGTGATGTCCTAGCCCCTGGCAATCTGTGCTGGCCACACTGGCACTGGGCAGCCCAACTGCCCTGCCACTAGGTCAGGCAACAGCGCCCAGACACCTGGGCCCTGGCACAGAGGGACGGAAGGATGGGAAGACAGTGCTGACCGACGAGGGACCTCAGGGCTGGCAGCCAAGAGAAGACAGGTGGAGGTGCGCCCGGGATCCAGGGAGCCCAGGCCAGAGCTGCCTGCATGCCTGCCTGCCTTCCTGGATGTCTGTATGCTGCCTTTGTCCAGGTAGGTTTCTCAGGTGCCCTCCAATCCTGTCCTCTCCTGTCCTCTCCTGTCCTCACCATCCTCTCCCCTCTCCTCTCCTCCGCACTTTGCTTCTCTCCTTTGTCTGTCCTCTCTTCCAGGTGCCCTGCTCACCAGCTCCAGCACTTGTGATGGTTCTCCAGTGACAGCTGTTCGCAACCCCTTCCACCCCCTGCCTGCCCCTAATGTGACCCAGCTCACAGGGTCTCCGGCTCACCCCACCCAAACCCACACGCCCCAACACATTCCCTTGTTCAGCCCCTCTGCCCTATTCAGTCAAAATGGGCCTTTGCAACCTACCTATGCATCCTTGTTTCTGCTCACCATTAAGGAGAGATCTCCTTTTGTATTTAGCTTGGTTGACTGGTGGATGGATGGATGGATGGATGGATGGATGAATGGATGAATGGATGGATAGATGTATGGGTGGATGGATGGATGGATGGACAGGTCAATGGATCGGTTTTGTAGAGGCAGAGTACCATATAGGGGTCACTGGAGACCGCTGGTGTCAGATCCTTAGTCAATGTCAAATGTAAAACATTAATTCATCAATAACAAAAATGAATAAGCACCTAAATAAATAAATAAATATAAAAACTGGGTTAAAAAATACATGGCGTCTTTGCCTTTCTGCATATGGAATGCTGTGCGGATCTTAACAAGGAAAGCATTGTCCTGAGTAGCCCATTTGAAGTCGTGGAATATTTCCTTTTCCTTTTTCTTTTTTTACTTTCTATTTTCTTGATTATTCACTGGAATAAATAGACAGGAATTGAGAGGGAAGGGAGGTAGAGAGAGTTTGAGACACAGAGAGAGACAACTGCAGCACTTCTGCACCACTTGTAAAGATTTCCCCTGGCAGGTGGGAACCAGGGTGTTGAAGCCCAGTCCTCCTGCATTGTAACATGAGTGCTTAACTGGGTGTGGCACCACCTGGTACCCTTGATATGACATTTTTTTTAGCAATTAAAAGAAATTCTCGTGGCAAGGTAATAAATACATGAAGAAGTAAATAAAAGTGCATTTACATTAACTCAGTGGAAACACACAGGGACATATACGTCTCTGTTACCTGTGTTACTTCTTCATGTATGGATTGATTGCCTCAAGGGGTTATTGCCACAGCTGAGTGCCTATGCCACGAATAATCCACAGCTCCTGCACTCCATTTGTTCCCCTTTCGCTGCCCTTGTTGCTTAGTCACTGTGGTGGTTATTGTTTTTGTTGTTGTTGTTGTTACTGACCTTGCATCTGACAGACACAAAAGGAGAGACCAGAGGAAATACAGGGTTGGAGAGAAAGATAGAGCTCCTAAAGACCTGCTTCACCCCCTGTAAAGCGACTCCCCTGCAGGTGGCGGTCTGGGGGCCAGACCCCAAATCCCTCCACCTGTCCCCTCTATTCGTGAGCCCCACAAGCCCTTAACCCTCTGACATACCGCCAAACCTCCCTGGATTTACTTTTGAAGGCAGTATCACCTGCCTCGTTTTGAATCCTCATTATCCTGAGGGTCAGTCCTGATGACAGTGTCATGACACGACACATGGAGATCTCTGTTATCAGAGAGCACCTGGAACAGCAGCTGGGGCTCTAGTGCCAGGGCAGGAGCAACTCCACATGAACCCTCCACGGAATCCACCTGCCTGCATTTTGGTCCTTTTCCCTCCAAAAAAGATTTTTCCCTTTTTTCACTTTGAAACAGGCAGGAGACAGGTTACCCAGGCAGGGGAAAAAAAATAAAAAGCCTTTTTTTTTTTTTTTTTTTTTTACCCAATTGAATGACCATCTTCTGGCAAGTATAGGTTTTGAACCTGAAAACTCTGTCTGTCTGTCTCTTAGTCCACAGAAAGAGCCACTAGCCCAGTAAGATCTCACGCTCAGATGGGGTGTTTTTGCCAGTCAAAGGTCTGCACAGCGCACTAGGGATTGGGCGGCCTGAGACCCAAATGTTACATTGTAGATGGACTGTTTGCAGTTCTTGCTCCCCAGGACATTGGACTGTCTCAACTCCCTCCCCTACAGCATGAAAAAAAGACTCTTGACAACCTTGGAGCAACTGGAGTGGGGGCGAGGGGAGCTGTTTGCATGTCTGCACTGCTGATGCCCAGGTGTCTGTGGGGCTCGGTGGCAGAGGCTGTAAGGGGGCTAGGGGGCAGAAGGAGACTGTTTGAGAGGCAGGCTGCAGGCAGTGGAGCCCAGGAGTGTGTGCAGGGCTGTGTGTGTGGGTGTGGTGGCAGGGCGTTAGGGCAGGTTCCCCTGCTGGATGGTGAGATGGCAGCTGGGCTGGCCCTGGGCCCTCATGGCTGAAGGGCAGAAGCAGGGTGGCAGTAAAGTAGCGCAGGGAGGAACACAGTAGATGTTAGTTGGGAGCTGGGGGACAGAGGGTAAGGGGAAAGGGGGCATCCTTGAGGAGGGGTCAGGACTAGAGAGTGGGGGCAGCTGGAGGCATGGAAGGTCCCAGGAATCAGGGACTGACAGGAACAGATTCCTACAATCCCCCCCACTGGATAGAAGCTGCAGAAGCCAGAGCAGCAGCCCTGGCTTGCCTAGGCCAAGGGCCCTGAGTGAGTCCCTCTGAGGATGAGGAAGAGGAGGAGGGGGTGGAGGAGGAGGAGGAGGAAGAGCAGGAGGAAGAGGAGGAAGAGGAGGAGGATGAAGAGGAGGAGGAGAGGAGGCGGAGGAGCAGGAGGAGGGGCAGGAGGGCAGCTGTCAATAGGCAACGGGATTAATGGAGGCCTCCATTACGGAGGCATGTGTCCAGGCAGGCACCCACCAACCCTCAGGGGCAGCTCAGGGCACCCAGGGACTTGGTGTGGGTATCTCTGGGGCGGGGACTGTCAGTCAGTCAGCAAGACTGTGTGTCAGTGCACATGGTGGGACAGGGGCCTGGCGGACCTTGGTCCCCCGCCCTGGACTGTCAGATGCCAGCCCCATGCCCAGACACACACCAATCTGCCCATAGCCCCTTGGCCCGGCCGACCAGCACCGGCTTTGGCCTGGGGCTCTGGCTCTGGTGGCTGGCCACCACCTCTCAGGTCAAGTTCAGCGTGGGGGTCATGGCTGCTGGTCAACTGGATGGGCGGGGTCCCCGTGGCCTAGCAACCACAGGAGCCCTCTGTGATGTCCTAGCCCCTGGCAATCTGTGCTGGCCACACTGGCACTGGGCAGCCCAACTGCCCTGCCACTAGGTCAGGCAACAGCGCCCAGACACCTGGGCCCTGGCACAGAGGGACGGAAGGATGGGAAGACAGTGCTGACCGACGAGGGACCTCAGGGCTGGCAGCCAAGAGAAGACAGGTGGAGGTGCGCCCGGGATCCAGGGAGCCCAGGCCAGAGCTGCCTGCATGCCTGCCTGCCTTCCTGGATGTCTGTATGCTGCCTTTGTCCAGGTAGGTTTCTCAGGTGCCCTCCAATCCTGTCCTCTCCTGTCCTCTCCTGTCCTCACCATCCTCTCCCCTCTCCTCTCCTCCGCACTTTGCTTCTCTCCTTTGTCTGTCCTCTCTTCCAGGTGCCCTGCTCACCAGCTCCAGCACTTGTGATGGTTCTCCAGTGACAGCTGTTCGCAACCCCTTCCACCCCCTGCCTGCCCCTAATGTGACCCAGCTCACAGGGTCTCCGGCTCACCCCACCCAAACCCACACGCCCCAACACATTCCCTGGTTCAGCCCCTCTGCCCTATTCAGTCAAAATGGGCCTTTGCAACCTACCTATGCATCGTTGTTTCTGCTCACCATTAAGGAGAGATCTCCTTTTGTATTTAGCTTGGTTGACTGGTGGATGGATGGATGGATGGATGGATGGATGGATGAATGGATGAATGGATGGATAGATGTATGGGTGGATGGATGGATGGATGGACAGGTCAATGGATCGGTTTTGTAGAGGCAGAGTACCATATAGGGGTCACTGGAGACCGCTGGTGTCAGATCCTTAGTCAATGTCAAATGTAAAACATTAATTCATCAATAACAAAAATGAATAAGCACCTAAATAAATAAATAAATAAATATAAAAACTGGGTTAAAAAATACATGGCGTCTTTGCCTTTCTGCATATGGAATGCTGTGCGGATCTTAACAAGGAAAGCATTGTCCTGAGTAGCCCATTTGAAGTCGTGGAATATTTCCTTTTCCTTTTTCTTTTTTTACTTTCTATTTTCTTGATTATTCACTGGAATAAATAGACAGGAATTGAGAGGGAAGGGAGGTAGAGAGAGTTTGAGACACAGAGAGAGACAACTGCAGCACTTCTGCACCACTTGTAAAGATTTCCCCTGGCAGGTGGGAACCAGGGTGTTGAAGCCCAGTCCTCCTGCATTGTAACATGAGTGCTTAACTGGGTGTGGCACCACCTGGTACCCTTGATATGACATTTTTTTTAGCAATTAAAAGAAATTCTCGTGGCAAGGTAATAAATACATGAAGAAGTAAATAAAAGTGCATTTACATTAACTCAGTGGAAACACACAGGGACATATACGTCTCTGTTACCTGTGTTACTTCTTCATGTATGGATTGATTGCCTCAAGGGGTTATTGCCACAGCTGAGTGCCTATGCCACGAATAATCCACAGCTCCTGCACTCCATTTGTTCCCCTTTCGCTGCCCTTGTTGCTTAGTCACTGTGGTGGTTATTGTTTTTGTTGTTGTTGTTGTTACTGACCTTGCATCTGACAGACACAAAAGGAGAGACCAGAGGAAATACAGGGTTGGAGAGAAAGATAGAGCTCCTAAAGACCTGCTTCACCCCCTGTAAAGCGACTCCCCTGCAGGTGGCGGTCTGGGGGCCAGACCCCAAATCCCTCCACCTGTCCCCTCTATTCGTGAGCCCCACAAGCCCTTAACCCTCTGACATACCGCCAAACCTCCCTGGATTTACTTTTGAAGGCAGTATCACCTGCCTCGTTTTGAATCCTCATTATCCTGAGGGTCAGTCCTGATGACAGTGTCATGACACGACACATGGAGATCTCTGTTATCAGAGAGCACCTGGAACAGCAGCTGGGGCTCTAGTGCCAGGGCAGGAGCAACTCCACATGAACCCTCCACGGAGTCCACCTGCCTGCATTTTGGTCCTTTTCCCTCCAAAAAAGATTTTTCCCTTTTTTCACTTTGAAACAGGCAGGAGACAGGTTACCCAGGCAGGGGAAAAAAAATAAAAAGCCTTTTTTTTTTTTTTTTTTTTTTTTTTTTACCCAATTGAATGACCATCTTCTGGCAAGTATAGGTTTTGAACCTGAAAACTCTGTCTGTCTGTCTCTTAGTCCACAGAAAGAGCCACTAGCCCAGTCAGATCTCACGCTCAGATGGGGTGTTTTTGCCAGTCAAAGGTCTGCACAGCGCACTAGGGATTGGGCGGCCTGAGACCCAAATGTTACATTGTAGATGGACTGTTTGCAGTTCTTGCTCCCCAGGACATTGGACTGTCTCAACTCCCTCCCCTACAGCATGAAAAAAAGACTCTTGACAACCTTGGAGCAACTGGAGTGGGGGCGAGGGGAGCTGTTTGCATGTCTGCACTGCTGATGCCCAGGTGTCTGTGGGGCTCGGTGGCAGAGGCTGTAAGGGGGCTAGGGGGCAGAAGGAGACTGTTTGAGAGGCAGGCTGCAGGCAGTGGAGCCCAGGAGTGTGTGCAGGGCTGTGTGTGTGGGTGTGGTGGCAGGGCGTTAGGGCAGGTCCCCCTGCTGGATGGTGAGATGGCAGCTGGGCTGGCCCTGGGCCCTCATGGCTGAAGGGCAGAAGCAGGGTGGCAGTAAAGTAGCGCAGGGAGGAACACAGTAGATGTTAGTTGGGAGCTGGGGGACAGAGGGTAAGGGGAAAGGGGGCATCCTTGAGGAGGGGTCAGGACTAGAGAGTGGGGGCAGCTGGAGGCATGGAAGGTCCCAGGAATCAGGGACTGACAGGAACAGATTCCTACAATCCCCCCCCCACTGGATAGAAGCTGCAGAAGCCAGAGCAGCAGCCCTGGCTTGCCTAGGCCAAGGGCCCTGAGTGAGTCCCTCTGAGGATGAGGAAGAGGAGGAGGGTGTGGAGGAGGAGGAGGAGGAAGAGCAGGAGGAAGAGGAGGAAGAGGAGGAGGAAGAAGAGGAGGAGGAGAGGAGGCGGAGGAGCAGGAGGAGGGGCAGGAGGGCAGCTGTCAATAGGCAACGGGATTAATGGAGGCCTCCATTACGGAGGCATGTGTCCAGGCAGGCACCCACCAACCCTCAGGGGCAGCTCAGGGCACCCAGGGACTTGGTGTGGGTATCTCTGGGGCGGGGACTGTCAGTCAGTCAGCAAGACTGTGTGTCAGTGCACATGGTGGGACAGGGGCCTGGCGGACCTTGGTCCCCCGCCCTGGACTGTCAGATGCCAGCCCCATGCCCAGACACACACCAATCTGCCCATAGCCCCTTGGCCCGGCCGACCAGCACCGGCTTTGGCCTGGGGCTCTGGCTCTGGTGGCTGGCCACCACCTCTCAAGTCAAGTTCAGCGTGGGGGTCATGGCTGCTGGTCAACTGGATGGGCGGGGTCCCCGTGGCCTAGCAACCACAGGAGCCCTCTGTGATGTCCTAGCCCCTGGCAATCTGTGCTGGCCACACTGGCACTGGGCAGCCCAACTGCCCTGCCACTAGGTCAGGCAACAGCGCCCAGACACCTGGGCCCTGGCACAGAGGGACGGAAGGATGGGAAGACAGTGCTGACCGACGAGGGACCTCAGGGCTGGCAGCCAAGAGAAGACAGGTGGAGGTGCGCCCGGGATCCAGGGAGCCCAGGCCAGAGCTGCCTGCATGCCTGCCTGCCTTCCTGGATGTCTGTATGCTGCCTTTGTCCAGGTAGGTTTCTCAGGTGCCCTCCAATCCTGTCCTCTCCTGTCCTCTCCTGTCCTCACCATCCTCTCCCCTCTCCTCTCCTCCGCACTTTGCTTCTCTCCTTTGTCTGTCCTCTCTTCCAGGTGCCCTGCTCACCAGCTCCAGCACTTGTGATGGTTCTCCAGTGACTGCTGTTCGCAACCCCTTCCACCCCCTGCCTGCCCCTAATGTGACCCAGCTCACAGGGTCTCCGGCTCACCCCACCCAAACCCACACGCCCCAACACATTCCCTGGTTCAGCCCCTCTGCCCTATTCAGTCAAAATGGGCCTTTGCAACCTACCTATGCATTGTTGTTTCTGCTCACCATTAAGGAGAGATCTCCTTTTGTATTTAGCTTGGTTGACTGGTGGATGGATGGATGGATGGATGGATGGATGGATGGATGGATGAATGGATGGATAGATGTATGGGTGGATGGATGGATGGATGGATGGATGGACAGGTCAATGGATCGGTTTTGTAGAGGCAGAGTACCATCTAGGGGTACTGGAGTCCGCTGGTGTCAGATCCTTAGTCAATGTTAAATGTAAAACATTAATTCATCAATAACAAAAATGAATAAGCACCTAAATAAATAAATAAATATAAAAACTGGGTTAAAAAATACATGGCGTCTTTGCCTTTCTGCATATGGAATGCTGTGCGGATCTTAACAAGGAAAGCATTGTCCTGAGTAGCCCATTTGAAGTCGTGGAATATTTCCTTTTCCTTTTTCTTTTTTTACTTTCTATTTTCTTGATTATTCACTGGAATAAATAGACAGGAATTGAGAGGGAAGGGAGGTAGAGAGAGTTTGAGACACAGAGAGAGACAACTGCAGCACTTCTGCACCACTTGTAAAGATTTCCCCTGGCAGGTGGGAACCAGGGTGTTGAAGCCCAGTCCTCCTGCATTGTAACATGAGTGCTTAACTGGGTGTGGCACCACCTGGTACCCTTGATATGACATTTTTTTTAGCAATTAAAAGAAATTCTCGTGGCAAGGTAATAAATACATGAAGAAGTAAATAAAAGTGCATTTACATTAACTCAGTGGAAACACACAGGGACATATACGTCTCTGTTACCTGTGTTGCTTCTTCATGTATGGATTGATTGCCTCAAGGGGTTATTGCCACAGCTGAGTGCCTACGCCACGAATAATCCACAGCTCCTGCACTCCATTTGTTCCCCTTTCGCTGCCCTTGTTGCTTGGTCACTGTGGTGGTTATTGTTTTTGTTGTTGTTGTTGTTACTGACCTTGCATCTGACAGACACAAAAGGAGAGAGCAGAGGAAATACAGGGTTGGAGAGAAAGATAGAGCTCCTAAAGACCTGCTTCACCCCCTGTAAAGCGACTCCCCTGCAGGTGGCGGTCTGGGGGCCAGACCCCAAATCCCTCCACCTGTCCCCTCTATTCGTGAGCCCCACAAGCCCTTAACCCTCTGACATACCGCCAAACCTCCCTGGATTTACTTTTGAAGGCAGTATCACCTGCCTCGTTTTGAATCCTCATTATCCTGAGGGTCAGTCCTGATGACAGTGTCATGACACGACACACGGAGATCTCTGTTATCAGAGAGCACCTGGAACAGCAGCTGGGGCTCTAGTGCCAGGGCAGTAGCAACTCCACATGAACCCTCCACGGAGTCCACCTGCCTGCATTTTGGTCCTTTTCCCTCCAAAAAAGATTTTTCCCTTTTTTCACTTTGAAACAGGCAGGAGACAGGTTACCCAGGCAGGGGAAAAAAAATAAAAAGCCTTTTTTTTTTTTTTTTTTTTTTTTTTTTACCCAATTGAATGACCATCTTCTGGCAAGTATAGGTTTTGAACCTGAAAACTCTGTCTGTCTGTCTGTTAGTCCACAGAAAGAGCCACTAGCCCAGTCAGATCTCACGCTCAGATGGGGTGTTTTTGCCAGTCAAAGGTCTGCACAGCGCACTAGGGATTGGGCGGCCTGAGACCCAAATGTTACATTGTAGATGGACTGTTTGCAGTTCTTGCTCCCCAGGACATTGGACTGTCTCAACTCCCTCCCCTACAGCATGAAAAAAAGACTCTTGACAACCTTGGAGCAACTGGAGTGGGGGCGAGGGGAGCTGTTTGCATGTCTGCACTGCTGATGCCCAGGTGTCTGTGTGGCTCGGTGGCAGAGGCTGTAAGGGGGCTAGGGGGCAGAAGGAGACTGTTTGAGAGGCAGGCTGCAGGCAGGGGAGCCCAGGAGTGTGTGCAGGGCTGTGTGTGTGGGTGTGGTGGCAGGGCGTTAGGGCAGGTCCCCCTGCTGGATGGTGAGATGGCAGCTGGGCTGGCCCTGGGCCCTCATGGCTGAAGGGCAGAAGCAGGGTGGCAGTAAAGTAGCGCAGGGAGGAACACAGTAGATGTTAGTTGGGAGCTGGGGGACAGAGGGTAAGGGGAAAGGGGGCATCCTTGAGGAGGGGTCAGGACTAGAGAGTGGGGGCAGCTGGAGGCATGGAAGGTCCCAGGAATCAGGGACTGACAGGAACAGATTCCTACAATCCCCCCCCACTGGATAGAAGCTGCAGAAGCCAGAGCATCAGCCCTGGCTTGCCTAGGCCAAGGGCCCTGAGTGAGTCCCTCTGAGGATGAGGAAGAGGAGGAGGGGGTGGAGGAGGAGGAGGAAGAGCAGGAGGAAGAGGAGGAAGAGGAGGAGGAAGAAGAGGAGGAGGAGAGTAGGCGGAGGAGGAGGAGGAGGGGCAGGAGGGCAGCTGTCAATAGGCAACGGGATTAATGGAGGCCTCCATTACGGAGGCATGTGTCCAGGCAGGCACCCACCAACCCTCAGAGGCAGCTCAGGGCACCCAGGGACTTGGTGTGGCTATCTCTGGGGCGGGGACTGTCAGTCAGTCAGCAAGAATGTGTGTCAGTGCACATGGTGGGACAGGGGCCTGGCGGACCTTGGTCCCCCGCCCTGGACTGTCAGATGCCAGCCCCATGCCCAGACACACACCAATCTGCCCATAGCCCCTTGGCCCGGCTGACAAGCACCGGCTTTGGCCTGGGGCTCTGGCTCTGGTGGCTGGCCACCACCTCTCAGGTCAAGTTCAGCGTGGGGGTCATGGCTGCTGGTCAACTGGATGGGCGGGGTCCCCGTGGCCTAGCAACCACAGGAGCCCTCTGTGATGTCCTAGCCCCTGGCAATCTGTGCTGGCCACACTGGCACTGGGCAGCCCAACTGCCCTGCCACTAGGTCAGGCAACAGCGCCCAGACACCTGGGCCCTGGCACAGAGGGACGGAAGGATGGGAAGACAGTGCTGACCGACGAGGGACCTCAGGGCTGGCAGCCAAGAGAAGACAGGTGGAGGTGCGCCCGGGATCCAGGGAGCCCAGGCCAGAGCTGCCTGCATGCCTGCCTGCCTTCCTGGATGTCTGTATGCTGCCTTTGTCCAGGTAGGTTTCTCAGGTGCCCTCCAATCCTGTCCTCTCCTGTCCTCTCCTGTCCTCACCATCCTCTCCCCTCTCCTCTCCTCCGCACTTTGCTTCTCTCCTTTGTCTGTCCTCTCTTCCAGGTGCCCTGCTCACCAGCTCCAGCACTTGTGATGGTTCTCCAGTGACAGCTGTTCGCAACCCCTTCCACCCCCTGCCTGCCCCTAATGTGACCCAGCTCACAGGGTCTCCGGCTCACCCCACCCAAACCCACACGCCCCAACACATTCCCTGGTTCAGCCCCTCTGCCCTATTCAGTCAAAATGGGCCTTTGCAACCTACCTATGCATCGTTGTTTCTGCTCACCATTAAGGAGAGATCTCCTTTTGTATTTAGCTTGGTTGACTGGTGGATGGATGGATGGATGGATGGATGGATGGATGGATGAATGGATGAATGGATGGATAGATGTATGGGTGGATGGATGGATGGATGGACAGGTCAATGGATCGGTTTTGTAGAGGCAGAATACCATATAGGGGTCACTGGAGACCGCTGGTGTCAGATCCTTAGTCAATGTCAAATGTAAAACATTAATTCATCAATAACAAAAATGAATAAGCACCTAAATAAATAAATAAATATAAAAACTGGGTTAAAAAATACATGGCGTCTTTGCCTTTCTGCATATGGAATGCTGTGCGGATCTTAACAAGGAAAGCATTGTCCTGAGTAGCCCATTAGAAGTCGTGGAATATTTCCTTTTCCTTTTTCTTTTTTTACTTTCTATTTTCTTGATTATTCACTGGAATAAATAGACAGGAATTGAGAGGGAAGGGAGGTAGAGAGAGTTTGAGACACAGAGAGAGACAACTGCAGCACTTCTGCACCACTTGTAAAGATTTCCCCTGGCAGGTGGGAACCAGGGTGTTGAAGCCCAGTCCTCCTGCATTGTAACATGAGTGCTTAACTGGGTGTGGCACCACCTGGTACCCTTGATATGACATTTTTTTTAGCAATTAAAAGAAATTCTCGTGGCAAGGTAATAAATACATGAAGAAGTAAATAAAAGTGCATTTACATTAACTCAGTGGAAACACACAGGGACATATACGTCTCTGTTACCTGTGTTACTTCTTCATGTATGGATTGATTGCCTCAAGGGGTTATTGCCACAGCTGAGTGCCTACGCCACGAATAATCCACAGCTCCTGCACTCCATTTGTTCCCCTTTCGCTGCCCTTGTTGCTTGGTCACTGTGGTGGTTATTGTTTTTGTTGTTGTTGTTGTTACTGACCTTGTATCTGACAGACACAAAAGGAGAGAGCAGAGGAAATACAGGGTTGGAGAGAAAGATAGAGCTCCTAAAGACCTGCTTCACCCCCTGTAAAGCGACTCCCCTGCAGGTGGCGGTCTGGGGGCCAGACCCCAAATCCCTCCACCTGTCCCCTCTATTCGTGAGCCCCACAAGCCCTTAACCCTCTGACATACCGCCAAACCTCCCTGGATTTACTTTTGAAGGCAGTATCACCTGCCTCGTTTTGAATCCTCATTATCCTGAGGGTCAGTCCTGATGACAGTGTCATGACACGACACACGGAGATCTCTGTTATCAGAGAGCACCTGGAACAGCAACTGGGGCTCTAGTGCCAGGGCAGGAGCAACTCCACATGAACCCTCCACGGAGTCCACCTGCCTGCATTTTGGTCCTTTTCCCTCCAAAAAAGATTTTTCCCTTTTTTCACTTTGAAACAGGCAGGAGACAGGTTACCCAGGCAGGGGAAAAAAAATAAAAAGCCTTTTTTTTTTTTTTTTTTTTTACCCAATTGAATGACCATCTTCTGGCAAGTATAGGTTTTGAACCTGAAAACTCTGTCTGTCTGTCTCTTAGTCCACAGAAAGAGCCACTAGCCCAGTCAGATCTCACGCTCAGATGGGGTGTTTTTGCCAGTCAAAGGTCTGCACAGCGCACTAGGGATTGGGCGGCCTGAGACCCAAATGTTACATTGTAGATGGACTGTTTGCAGTTCTTGCTCCCCAGGACATTGGACTGTCTCAACTCCCTCCCCTACAGCATGAAAAAAAGACTCTTGACAACCTTGGAGCAACTGGAGTGGGGGCGAGGGGAGCTGTTTGCATGTCTGCACTGCTGATGCCCAGGTGTCTGTGGGGCTCGGTGGCAGAGGCTGTAAGGGGGCTAGGGGGCAGAAGGAGACTGTTTGAGAGGCAGGCTGCAGGCAGTGGAGCCCAGGAGTGTGTGCAGGGCTGTGTGTGTGGGTGTGGTGGCAGGGCGTTAGGGCAGGTCCCCCTGCTGGATGGTGAGATGGCAGCTGGGCTGGCCCTGGGCCCTCATGGCTGAAGGGCAGAAGCAGGGTGGCAGTAAAGTAGCGCAGGGAGGAACACAGTAGATGTTAGTTGGGAGCTGGGGGACAGAGGGTAAGGGGAAAGGGGGCATCCTTGAGGAGGGGTCAGGACTAGAGAGTGGGGGCAGCTGGAGGCATGGAAGGTCCCAGGAATCAGGGACTGACAGGAACAGATTCCTACAATCCCCCCCCCCCACTGGATAGAAGCTGCAGAAGCCAGAGCAGCATCCCTGGCTTGCCTAGGCCAAGGGCCCTGAGTGAGTCCCTCTGAGGATGAGGAAGAGGAGGAGGGGGTGGAGGAGGAGGAGGAGGAAGAGCAGGAGGAAGAGGAGGAAGAGGAGGAGGAAGAAGAGGAGGAGGAGAGGAGGCGGAGGAGGAGGAGGAGGGGCAGGAGGGCAGCTGTCAATAGGCAACGGGATTAATGGAGGCCTCCATTACGGAGGCATGTGTCCAGGCAGGCACCCACCAACCCTCAGGGGCAGCTCAGGGCACCCAGGGACTTGGTGTGGGTATCTCTGGGGCGGGGACTGTCAGTCAGTCAGCAAGACTGTGTGTCAGTGCACATGGTGGGACAGGGGCCTGGCGGACCTTGGTCCCCCGCCCTGGACTGTCAGATGCCAGCCCCATGCCCAGACACACACCAATCTGCCCATAGCCCCTTGGCCCGGCCGACCAGCACCGGCTTTGGCCTGGGGCTCTGGCTCTGGTGGCTGGCCACCACCTCTCAGGTCAAGTTCAGCGTGGGGGTCATGGCTGCTGGTCAACTGGATGGGCGGGGTCCCCGTGGCCTAGCAACCACAGGAGCCCTCTGTGATGTCCTAGCCCCTGGCAATCTGTGCTGGCCACACTGGCACTGGGCAGCCCAACTGCCCTGCCACTAGGTCAGGCAACAGCGCCCAGACACCTGGGCCCTGGCACAGAGGGACGGAAGGATGGGAAGACAGTGCTGACCGACGAGGGACCTCAGGGCTGGCAGCCAAGAGAAGACAGGTGGAGGTGCGCCCGAGATCCAGGGAGCCCAGGCCAGAGCTGCCTGCATGCCTGCCTGCCTTCCTGGATGTCTGTATGCTGCCTTTGTCCAGGTAGGTTTCTCAGGTGCCCTCCAATCCTGTCCTCTCCTGTCCTCTCCTGTCCTCACCATCCTCTCCCCTCTCCTCTCCTCCGCACTTTGCTTCTCTCCTTTGTCTGTCCTCTCTTCCAGGTGCCCTGCTCACCAGCTCCAGCACTTGTGATGGTTCTCCAGTGACAGCTGTTCGCAACCCCTTCCACCCCCTGCCTGCCCCTAATGTGACCCAGCTCACAGGGTCTCCGGCTCACCCCACCCAAACCCACACGCCCCAACACATTCCCTGGTTCAGCCCCTCTGCCCTATTCAGTCAAAATGGGCCTTTGCAACCTACCTATGCATCGTTGTTTCTGCTCACCATTAAGAAGAGATCTCCTTTTGTATTTAGCTTGATTGACTGGTGGATCGATGGATGGATGGATGGATGGATGGATGGATGGATGGATGAATGGATGGATGGATGAATGGATGAATGGATGGATAGATGTATGGGTGGATGGATGGATGGATGGACAGGTCAATGGATCGGTTTTGTAGAGGCAGAGTACCATATAGGGGTCACTGGAGACCGCTGGTGTCAGATCCTTAGTCAATGTCAAATGTAAAACATTAATTCATCAATAACAAAAATGAATAAGCACCTAAATAAATAAATAAATATAAAAACTTGGTTAAAAAATACATGGCGTCTTTGCCTTTCTGCATATGGAATGCTGTGCGGATCTTAACAAGGAAAGCATTGTCCTGAGTAGCCCATTTGAAGTCGTGGAATATTTCCTTTTCCTTTTTCTTTTTTTACTTTCTATTTTCTTGATTATTCACTGGAATAAATAGACAGGAATTGAGAGGGAAGGGAGGTAGAGAGAGTTTGAGACACAGAGAGAGACAACTGCAGCACTTCTGCACCACTTGTAAAGATTTCCCCTGGCAGGTGGGAACCAGGGTGTTGAAGCCCAGTCCTCCTGCATTGTAACATGAGTGCTTAACTGGGTGTGGCACCACCTGGTACCCTTGATATGACATTTTTTTTAGCAATTAAAAGAAATTCTCGTGGCAAGGTAATAAATACATGAAGAAGTAAATAAAAGTGCATTTACATTAACTCAGTGGAAACACACAGGGACATATACGTCTCTGTTACCTGTGTTACTTCTTCATGTATGGATTGATTGCCTCAAGGGGTTATTGCCACAGCTGAGTGCCTATGCCACGAATAATCCATAGCTCCTGCACTCCATTTGTTCCCCTTTCGCTGCCCTTGTTGCTTAGTCACTGTGGTGGTTATTGTTTTTGTTGTTGTTGTTGTTACTGACCTTGCATCTGACAGACACAAAAGGAGAGACCAGAGGAAATACAGGGTTGGAGAGAAAGATAGAGCTCCTAAAGACCTGCTTCACCCCCTGTAAAGCGACTCCCCTGCAGGTGGCGGTCTGGGGGCCAGACCCCAAATCCCTCCACCTGTCCCCTCTATTCGTGAGCCCCACAAGCCCTTAACCCTCTGACATACCGCCAAACCTCCCTGGATTTACTTTTGAAGGCAGTATCACCTGCCTCGTTTTGAATCCTCATTATCCTGAGGGTCAGTCCTGATGACAGTGTCATGACACGACACATGGAGATCTCTGTTATCAGAGAGTACCTGGAACAGCAGCTGGGGCTCTAGTGCCAGGGCAGGAGCAACTCCCCATGAACCCTCCACGGAGTCCACCTGCCTGCATTTTGGTCCTTTTCCCTCCAAAAAAGATTTTTCCCTTTTTTCACTTTGAAACAGGCAGGAGACAGGTTACCCAGGCAGGGGAAAAAAAATAAAAAGCCTTTTTTTTTTTTTTTTTTTTTTTTTTTCCCAATTGAATGACCATCTTCTGGCAAGTATAGGTTTTGAACCTGAAAACTCTGTCTGTCTGTCTGTTAGTCCACAGAAAGAGCCACTAGCCCAGTCAGATCTCACGCTCAGATGGGGTGTTTTTGCCAGTCAAAGGTCTGCACAGCGCACTAGGGATTGGGCGGCCTGAGACCCAAATGTTACATTGTAGATGGACTGTTTGCAGTTCTTGCTCCCCAGGACATTGGACTGTTTCAACTCCCTCCCCTACAGCATGAAAAAAAGACTCTTGACAACCTTGGAGCAACTGGAGTGGGGGCGAGGGGAGCTGTTTGCATGTCTGCACTGCTCATGCCCAGGTGTCTGTGGGGCTCGGTGGCAGAGGCTGTAAGGGGGCTAGGGGGCAGAAGGAGACTGTTTGAGAGGCAGGCTGCAGGCAGGGGAGCCCAGGAGTGTGTGCAGGGCTGTGTGTGTGGGTGTGGTGGCAGGGCGTTAGGGCAGGTCCCCCTGCTGGATGGTGAGATGGCAGCTGGGCTGGCCCTGGGCCCTCATGGCTGAAGGGCAGAAGCAGGGTGGCAGTAAAGTAGCGCAGGGAGGAACACAGTAGATGTTAGTTGGGAGCTGGGGGACAGAGGGTAAGGGGAAAGGGGGCATCCTTGAGGAGGGGTCAGGACTAGAGAGTGGGGACAGCTGGAGGCATGGAAGGTCCCAGGAATCAGGGACTGACAGGAACAGATTCCTACAATCCCCCCCCACTGGATAGAAGCTGCAGAAGCCAGAGCAGCAGCCCTGGCTTGCCTAGGCCAAGGGCCCTGAGTGAGTCCCTCTGAGGATGAGGAAGAGGAGGAGGGGGTGGAGGAGGAGGAGGAGGAAGAGCAGGAGGAAGAGGAGGAAGAGGAGGAGGAAGAAGAGGAGGAGGAGAGGAGGCGGAGGAGGAGGAGGAGGGGCAGGAGGGCAGCTGTCAATAGGCAACGGGATTAATGGAGGCCTCCATTACGGAGGCATGTGTCCAGGCAGGCACCCACCAACCCTCAGGGGCAGCTCAGGGCACCCAGGGACTTGGTGTGGGTATCTCTGGGGCGGGGACTGTCAGTCAGTCAGCAAGACTGTGTGTCAGTGCACATGGTGGGACAGGGGCCTGGCGGACCTTGGTCCCCCGCCCTGGACTGTCAGATGCCAGCCCCATGCCCAGACACACACCAATCTGCCCATAGCCCCTTGGCCCGGCCGACCAGCACCGGCTTTGGCCTGGGGCTCTGGCTCTGGTGGCTGGCCACCACCTCTCAGGTCAAGTTCAGCGTGGGGGTCATGGCTGCTGGTCAACTGGATGGGCGGGGTCCCCGTGGCCTAGCAACCACAGGAGCCCTCTGTGATGTCCTAGCCCCTGGCAATCTGTGCTGTCCACACTGGCACTGGGCAGCCCCACTGCCCTGCCACTAGGTCAGGCAACAGCGCCCAGACACCTGGGCCCTGGCACAGAGGGACGGAAGGATGGGAAGACAGTGCTGACCGACGAGGGACCTCAGGGCTGGCAGCCAAGAGAAGACAGGTGGAGGTGCGCCCGGGATCCAGGGAGCCCCGGCCAGAGCTGATGCATGCCTGCCTGCCTTCCTGGATGTCTGTATGCTGCCTTTGTCCAGGTAGGTTTCTCAGGTGCCCTCCAATCCTGTCCTCTCCTGTCCTCTCCTGTCCTCACCATCCTCTCCCCTCTCCTCTCCTCCGCACTTTGCTTCTCTCCTTTGTCTGTCCTCTCTTCCAGGTGCCCTGCTCACCAGCTCCAGCACTTGTGATGGTTCTCCAGTGACAGCTGTTCGCAACCCCTTCCACCCCCTGCCTGCCCCTAATGTGACCCAGCTCACAGGGTCTCCGGCTCACCCCACCCAAACCCACACGCCCCAACACATTCCCTGGTTCAGCCCCTCTGCCCTATTCAGTCAAAATGGGCCTTTGCAACCTACCTATGCATCGTTGTTTCTGCTCACCATTAAGGAGAGATCTCCTTTTGTATTTAGCTTGGTTGACTGGTGGATGGATGGATGGATGGATGGATGGATGGATGGATGGATGAATGGATGAATGGATGGATAGATGTATGGGTGGATGGATGGATGGATGGACAGGTCAATGGATCGGTTTTGTAGAGGCAGAGTACCATATAGGGGTCACTGGAGACCGCTGGTGTCAGATCCTTAGTCAATGTCAAATGTAAAACATTAATTCATCAATAACAAAAATGAATAAGCACCTAAATAAATAAATAAATATAAAAACTGGGTTAAAAAATACATGGCGTCTTTGCCTTTCTGCATATGGAATGCTGTGCGGATCTTAACAAGGAAAGCATTGTCCTGAGTAGCCCATTTGAAGTCGTGGAATATTTCCTTTTCCTTTTTCTTTTTTTACTTTCTATTTTCTTGATTATTCACTGGAATAAATAGACAGGAATTGAGAGGGAAGGGAGGTAGAGAGAGTTTGAGACACAGAGAGAGACAACTGCAGCACTTCTGCACCACTTGTAAAGATTTCCCCTGGCAGGTGGGAACCAGGGTGTTGAAGCCCAGTCCTCCTGCATTGTAACATGAGTGCTTAACTGGGTGTGGCACCACCTGGTACCCTTGATATGACATTTTTTTTAGCAATTAAAAGAAATTCTCGTGGCAAGGTAATAAATACATGAAGAAGTAAATAAAAGTGCATTTACATTAACTCAGTGGAAACACACAGGGACATATACGTCTCTGTTACCTGTGTTGCTTCTTCATGTATGGATTGATTGCCTCAAGGGGTTATTGCCACAGCTGAGTGCCTACGCCACGAATAATCCACAGCTCCTGCACTCCATTTGTTCCCCTTTCGCTGCCCTTGTTGCTTGGTCACTGTGGTGGTTATTGTTTTTGTTGTTGTTGTTGTTACTGACCTTGCATCTGACAGACACAAAAGGAGAGAGCAGAGGAAATACAGGGTTGGAGAGAAAGATAGAGCTCCTAAAGACCTGCTTCACCCCCTGTAAAGCGACTCCCCTGCAGGTGGCGGTCTGGGGGCCAGACCCCAAATCCCTCCACCTGTCCCCTCTATTCGTGAGCCCCACAAGCCCTTAACCCTCTGACATACCGCCAAACCTCCCTGGATTTACTTTTGAAGGCAGTATCACCTGCCTCGTTTTGAATCCTCATTATCCTGAGGGTCAGTCCTGATGACAGTGTCATGACACGACACACGGAGATCTCTGTTATCAGAGAGCACCTGGAACAGCAGCTGGGGCTCTAGTGCCAGGGCAGTAGCAACTCCACATGAACCCTCCACGGAGTCCACCTGCCTGCATTTTGGTCCTTTTCCCTCCAAAAAAGATTTTTCCCTTTTTTCACTTTGAAACAGGCAGGAGACAGGTTACCCAGGCAGGGGAAAAAAAATAAAAAGCCTTTTTTTTTTTTTTTTTTTTACCCAATTGAATGACCATCTTCTGGCAAGTATAGGTTTTGAACCTGAAAACTCTGTCTGTCTGTCTGTTAGTCCACAGAAAGAGCCACTAGCCCAGTCAGATCTCACGCTCAGATGGGGTGTTTTTGCCAGTCAAAGGTCTGCACAGCGCACTAGGGATTGGGCGGCCTGAGACCCAAATGTTACATTGTAGATGGACTGTTTGCAGTTCTTGCTCCCCAGGACATTGGACTGTCTCAACTCCCTCCCCTACAGCATGAAAAAAAGACTCTTGACAACCTTGGAGCAACTGGAGTGGGGGCGAGGGGAGCTGTTTGCATGTCTGCACTGCTGATGCCCAGGTGTCTGTGTGGCTCGGTGGCAGAGGCTGTAAGGGGGCTAGGGGGCAGAAGGAGACTGTTTGAGAGGCAGGCTGCAGGCAGGGGAGCCCAGGAGTGTGTGCAGGGCTGTGTGTGTGGGTGTGGTGGCAGGGCGTTAGGGCAGGTCCCCCTGCTGGATGGTGAGATGGCAGCTGGGCTGGCCCTGGGCCCTCATGGCTGAAGGGCAGAAGCAGGGTGGCAGTAAAGTAGCGCAGGGAGGAACACAGTAGATGTTAGTTGGGAGCTGGGGGACAGAGGGTAAGGGGAAAGGGGGCATCCTTGAGGAGGGGTCAGGACTAGAGAGTGGGGGCAGCTGGAGGCATGGAAGGTCCCAGGAATCAGGGACTGACAGGAACAGATTCCTACAATCCCCCCCCACTGGATAGAAGCTGCAGAAGCCAGAGCAGCAGCCCTGGCTTGCCTAGGCCAAGGGCCCTGAGTGAGTCCCTCTGAGGATGAGGAAGAGGAGGAGGGGGTGGAGGAGGAGGAGGAAGAGCAGGAGGAAGAGGAGGAAGAGGAGGAGGAAGAAGAGGAGGAGGAGAGTAGGCGGAGGAGGAGGAGGAGGGGCAGGAGGGCAGCTGTCAATAGGCAACGGGATTAATGGAGGCCTCCATTACGGCGGCATGTGTCCAGGCAGGCACCCACCAACCCTCAGAGGCAGCTCAGGGCACCCAGGGACTTGGTGTGGCTATCTCTGGGGCGGGGACTGTCAGTCAGTCAGCAAGAATGTGTGTCAGTGCACATGGTGGGACAGGGGCCTGGCGGACCTTGGTCCCCCGCCCTGGACTGTCAGATGCCAGCCCCATGCCCAGACACACACCAATCTGCCCATAGCCCCTTGGCCCGGCTGACCAGCACCGGCTTTGGCCTGGGGCTCTGGCTCTGGTGGCTGGCCACCACCTCTCAGGTCAAGTTCAGCGTGGGGGTCATGGCTGCTGGTCAACTGGATGGGCGGGGTCCCCGTGGCCTAGCAACCACAGGAGCCCTCTGTGATGTCCTAGCCCCTGGCAATCTGTGCTGGCCACACTGGCACTGGGCAGCCCAACTGCCCTGCCACTAGGTCAGGCAACAGCGCCCAGACACCTGGGCCCTGGCACAGAGGGACGGAAGGATGGGAAGACAGTGCTGACCGACGAGGGACCTCAGGGCTGGCAGCCAAGAGAAGACAGGTGGAGGTGCGCCCGGGATCCAGGGAGCCCAGGCCAGAGCTGCCTGCATGCCTGCCTGCCTTCCTGGATGTCTGTATGCTGCCTTTGTCCAGGTAGGTTTCTCAGGTGCCCTCCAATCCTGTCCTCTCCTGTCCTCTCCTGTCCTCACCATCCTCTCCCCTCTCCTCTCCTCCGCACTTTGCTTCTCTCCTTTGTCTGTCCTCTCTTCCAGGTGCCCTGCTCACCAGCTCCAGCACTTGTGATGGTTCTCCAGTGACAGCTGTTCGCAACCCCTTCCACCCCCTGCCTGCCCCTAATGTGACCCAGCTCACAGGGTCTCCGGCTCACCCCACCCAAACCCACACGCCCCAACACATTCCCTGGTTCAGCCCCTCTGCCCTATTCAGTCAAAATGGGCCTTTGCAACCTACCTATGCATCGTTGTTTCTGCTCACCATTAAGGAGAGATCTCCTTTTGTATTTAGCTTGGTTGACTGGTGGATGGATGGATGGATGGATGGATGGATGGATGGATGAATGGATGAATGGATGGATAGATGTATGGGTGGATGGATGGATGGATGGACAGGTCAATGGATCGGTTTTGTAGAGGCAGAATACCATATAGGGGTCACTGGAGACCGCTGGTGTCAGATCCTTAGTCAATGTCAAATGTAAAACATTAATTCATCAATAACAAAAATGAATAAGCACCTAAATAAATAAATAAATATAAAAACTGGGTTAAAAAATACATGGCGTCTTTGCCTTTCTGCATATGGAATGCTGTGCGGATCTTAACAAGGAAAGCATTGTCCTGAGTAGCCCATTAGAAGTCGTGGAATATTTCCTTTTCCTTTTTCTTTTTTTACTTTCTATTTTCTTGATTATTCACTGGAATAAATAGACAGGAATTGAGAGGGAAGGGAGGTAGAGAGAGTTTGAGACACAGAGAGAGACAACTGCAGCACTTCTGCACCACTTGTAAAGATTTCCCCTGGCAGGTGGGAACCAGGGTGTTGAAGCCCAGTCCTCCTGCATTGTAACATGAGTGCTTAACTGGGTGTGGCACCACCTGGTACCCTTGATATGACATTTTTTTTAGCAATTAAAAGAAATTCTCGTGGCAAGGTAATAAATACATGAAGAAGTAAATAAAAGTGCATTTACATTAACTCAGTGGAAACACACAGGGACATATACGTCTCTGTTACCTGTGTTGCTTCTTCATGTATGGATTGATTGCCTCAAGGGGTTATTGCCACAGCTGAGTGCCTACGCCACGAATAATCCACAGCTCCTGCACTCCATTTGTTCCCCTTTCGCTGCCCTTGTTGCTTGGTCACTGTGGTGGTTATTGTTTTTGTTGTTGTTGTTGTTACTGACCTTGTATCTGACAGACACAAAAGGAGAGAGCAGAGGAAATACAGGGTTGGAGAGAAAGATAGAGCTCCTAAAGACCTGCTTCACCCCCTGTAAAGCGACTCCCCTGCAGGTGGCGGTCTGGGGGCCAGACCCCAAATCCCTCCACCTGTCCCCTCTATTCGTGAGCCCCACAAGCCCTTAACCCTCTGACATACCGCCAAACCTCCCTGGATTTACTTTTGAAGGCAGTATCACCTGCCTCGTTTTGAATCCTCATTATCCTGAGGGTCAGTCCTGATGACAGTGTCATGACACGACACACGGAGATCTCTGTTATCAGAGAGCACCTGGAACAGCAACTGGGGCTCTAGTGCCAGGGCAGGAGCAACTCCACATGAACCCTCCACGGAGTCCACCTGCCTGCATTTTGGTCCTTTTCCCTCCAAAAAAGATTTTTCCCTTTTTTCACTTTGAAACAGGCAGGAGACAGGTTACCCAGGCAGGGGAAAAAAAATAAAAAGCCTTTTTTTTTTTTTTTTTTTTTACCCAATTGAATGACCATCTTCTGGCAAGTATAGGTTTTGAACCTGAAAACTCTGTCTGTCTGTCTCTTAGTCCACAGAAAGAGCCACTAGCCCAGTCAGATCTCACGCTCAGATGGGGTGTTTTTGCCAGTCAAAGGTCTGCACAGCGCACTAGGGATTGGGCGGCCTGAGACCCAAATGTTACATTGTAGATGGACTGTTTGCAGTTCTTGCTCCCCAGGACATTGGACTGTCTCAACTCCCTCCCCTACAGCATGAAAAAAAGACTCTTGACAACCTTGGAGCAACTGGAGTGGGGGCGAGGGGAGCTGTTTGCATGTCTGCACTGCTGATGCCCAGGTGTCTGTGGGGCTCGGTGGCAGAGGCTGTAAGGGGGCTAGGGGGCAGAAGGAGACTGTTTGAGAGGCAGGCTGCAGGCAGTGGAGCCCAGGAGTGTGTGCAGGGCTGTGTGTGTGGGTGTGGTGGCAGGGCGTTAGGGCAGGTCCCCCTGCTGGATGGTGAGATGGCAGCTGGGCTGGCCCTGGGCCCTCATGGCTGAAGGGCAGAAGCAGGGTGGCAGTAAAGTAGCGCAGGGAGGAACACAGTAGATGTTAGTTGGGAGCTGGGGGACAGAGGGTAAGGGGAAAGGGGGCATCCTTGAGGAGGGGTCAGGACTAGAGAGTGGGGGCAGCTGGAGGCATGGAAGGTCCCAGGAATCAGGGACTGACAGGAACAGATTCCTACAATCCCCCCCCCCCACTGGATAGAAGCTGCAGAAGCCAGAGCAGCAGCCCTGGCTTGCCTAGGCCAAGGGCCCTGAGTGAGTCCCTCTGAGGATGAGGAAGAGGAGGAGGGGGTGGAGGAGGAGGAGGAGGAAGAGCAGGAGGAAGAGGAGGAAGAGGAGGAGGAAGAAGAGGAGGAGGAGAGGAGGCGGAGGAGGAGGAGGAGGGGCAGGAGGGCAGCTGTCAATAGGCAACGGGATTAATGGAGGCCTCCATTACGGAGGCATGTGTCCAGGCAGGCACCCACCAACCCTCAGGGGCAGCTCAGGGCACCCAGGGACTTGGTGTGGGTATCTCTGGGGCGGGGACTGTCAGTCAGTCAGCAAGACTGTGTGTCAGTGCACATGGTGGGACAGGGGCCTGGCGGACCTTGGTCCCCCGCCCTGGACTGTCAGATGCCAGCCCCATGCCCAGACACACACCAATCTGCCCATAGCCCCTTGGCCCGGCCGACCAGCACCGGCTTTGGCCTGGGGCTCTGGCTCTGGTGGCTGGCCACCACCTCTCAGGTCAAGTTCAGCGTGGGGGTCATGGCTGCTGGTCAACTGGATGGGCGGGGTCCCCGTGGCCTAGCAACCACAGGAGCCCTCTGTGATGTCCTAGCCCCTGGCAATCTGTGCTGGCCACACTGGCACTGGGCAGCCCAACTGCCCTGCCACTAGGTCAGGCAACAGCGCCCAGACACCTGGGCCCTGGCACAGAGGGACGGAAGGATGGGAAGACAGTGCTGACCGACGAGGGACCTCAGGGCTGGCAGCCAAGAGAAGACAGGTGGAGGTGCGCCCGAGATCCAGGGAGCCCAGGCCAGAGCTGCCTGCATGCCTGCCTGCCTTCCTGGATGTCTGTATGCTGCCTTTGTCCAGGTAGGTTTCTCAGGTGCCCTCCAATCCTGTCCTCTCCTGTCCTCTCCTGTCCTCACCATCCTCTCCCCTCTCCTCTCCTCCGCACTTTGCTTCTCTCCTTTGTCTGTCCTCTCTTCCAGGTGCCCTGCTCACCAGCTCCAGCACTTGTGATGGTTCTCCAGTGACAGCTGTTCGCAACCCCTTCCACCCCCTGCCTGCCCCTAATGTGACCCAGCTCACAGGGTCTCCGGCTCACCCCACCCAAACCCACACGCCCCAACACATTCCCTGGTTCAGCCCCTCTGCCCTATTCAGTCAAAATGGGCCTTTGCAACCTACCTATGCATCGTTGTTTCTGCTCACCATTAAGAAGAGATCTCCTTTTGTATTTAGCTTGATTGACTGGTGGATCGATGGATGGATGGATGGATGGATGGATGGATGGATGGATGGATGAATGGATGGATGGATGAATGGATGAATGGATGGATAGATGTATGGGTGGATGGATGGATGGATGGACAGGTCAATGGATCGGTTTTGTAGAGGCAGAGTACCATATAGGGGTCACTGGAGACCGCTGGTGTCAGATCCTTAGTCAATGTCAAATGTAAAACATTAATTCATCAATAACAAAAATGAATAAGCACCTAAATAAATAAATAAATATAAAAACTTGGTTAAAAAATACATGGCGTCTTTGCCTTTCTGCATATGGAATGCTGTGCGGATCTTAACAAGGAAAGCATTGTCCTGAGTAGCCCATTTGAAGTCGTGGAATATTTCCTTTTCCTTTTTCTTTTTTTACTTTCTATTTTCTTGATTATTCACTGGAATAAATAGACAGGAATTGAGAGGGAAGGGAGGTAGAGAGAGTTTGAGACACAGAGAGAGACAACTGCAGCACTTCTGCACCACTTGTAAAGATTTCCCCTGGCAGGTGGGAACCAGGGTGTTGAAGCCCAGTCCTCCTGCATTGTAACATGAGTGCTTAACTGGGTGTGGCACCACCTGGTACCCTTGATATGACATTTTTTTTAGCAATTAAAAGAAATTCTCGTGGCAAGGTAATAAATACATGAAGAAGTAAATAAAAGTGCATTTACATTAACTCAGTGGAAACACACAGGGACATATACGTCTCTGTTACCTGTGTTACTTCTTCATGTATGGATTGATTGCCTCAAGGGGTTATTGCCACAGCTGAGTGCCTATGCCACGAATAATCCATAGCTCCTGCACTCCATTTGTTCCCCTTTCGCTGCCCTTGTTGCTTAGTCACTGTGGTGGTTATTGTTTTTGTTGTTGTTGTTGTTACTGACCTTGCATCTGACAGACACAAAAGGAGAGACCAGAGGAAATACAGGGTTGGAGAGAAAGATAGAGCTCCTAAAGACCTGCTTCACCCCCTGTAAAGCGACTCCCCTGCAGGTGGCGGTCTGGGGGCCAGACCCCAAATCCCTCCACCTGTCCCCTCTATTCGTGAGCCCCACAAGCCCTTAACCCTCTGACATACCGCCAAACCTCCCTGGATTTACTTTTGAAGGCAGTATCACCTGCCTCGTTTTGAATCCTCATTATCCTGAGGGTCAGTCCTGATGACAGTGTCATGACACGACACATGGAGATCTCTGTTATCAGAGAGTACCTGGAACAGCAGCTGGGGCTCTAGTGCCAGGGCAGGAGCAACTCCCCATGAACCCTCCACGGAGTCCACCTGCCTGCATTTTGGTCCTTTTCCCTCCAAAAAAGATTTTTCCCTTTTTTCACTTTGAAACAGGCAGGAGACAGGTTACCCAGGCAGGGGAAAAAAAATAAAAAGCCTTTTTTTTTTTTTTTTTTTTTTTTTTTCCCAATTGAATGACCATCTTCTGGCAAGTATAGGTTTTGAACCTGAAAACTCTGTCTGTCTGTCTGTTAGTCCACAGAAAGAGCCACTAGCCCAGTCAGATCTCACGCTCAGATGGGGTGTTTTTGCCAGTCAAAGGTCTGCACAGCGCACTAGGGATTGGGCGGCCTGAGACCCAAATGTTACATTGTAGATGGACTGTTTGCAGTTCTTGCTCCCCAGGACATTGGACTGTCTCAACTCCCTCCCCTACAGCATGAAAAAAAGACTCTTGACAACCTTGGAGCAACTGGAGTGGGGGCGAGGGGAGCTGTTTGCATGTCTGCACTGCTCATGCCCAGGTGTCTGTGGGGCTCGGTGGCAGAGGCTGTAAGGGGGCTAGGGGGCAGAAGGAGACTGTTTGAGAGGCAGGCTGCAGGCAGGGGAGCCCAGGAGTGTGTGCAGGGCTGTGTGTGTGGGTGTGGTGGCAGGGCGTTAGGGCAGGTCCCCCTGCTGGATGGTGAGATGGCAGCTGGGCTGGCCCTGGGCCCTCATGGCTGAAGGGCAGAAGCAGGGTGGCAGTAAAGTAGCGCAGGGAGGAACACAGTAGATGTTAGTTGGGAGCTGGGGGACAGAGGGTAAGGGGAAAGGGGGCATCCTTGAGGAGGGGTCAGGACTAGAGAGTGGGGACAGCTGGAGGCATGGAAGGTCCCAGGAATCAGGGACTGACAGGAACAGATTCCTACAATCCCCCCCCACTGGATAGAAGCTGCAGAAGCCAGAGCAGCAGCCCTGGCTTGCCTAGGCCAAGGGCCCTGAGTGAGTCCCTCTGAGGATGAGGAAGAGGAGGAGGGGGTGGAGGAGGAGGAGGAGGAAGAGCAGGAGGAAGAGGAGGAAGAGGAGGAGGAAGAAGAGGAGGAGGAGAGGAGGCGGAGGAGGAGGAGGAGGGGCAGGAGGGCAGCTGTCAATAGGCAACGGGATTAATGGAGGCCTCCATTACGGAGGCATGTGTCCAGGCAGGCACCCACCAACCCTCAGGGGCAGCTCAGGGCACCCAGGGACTTGGTGTGGGTATCTCTGGGGCGGGGACTGTCAGTCAGTCAGCAAGACTGTGTGTCAGTGCACATGGTGGGACAGGGGCCTGGCGGACCTTGGTCCCCCGCCCTGGACTGTCAGATGCCAGCCCCATGCCCAGACACACACCAATCTGCCCATAGCCCCTTGGCCCGGCCGACCAGCACCGGCTTTGGCCTGGGGCTCTGGCTCTGGTGGCTGGCCACCACCTCTCAGGTCAAGTTCAGCGTGGGGGTCATGGCTGCTGGTCAACTGGATGGGCGGGGTCCCCGTGGCCTAGCAACCACAGGAGCCCTCTGTGATGTCCTAGCCCCTGGCAATCTGTGCTGTCCACACTGGCACTGGGCAGCCCCACTGCCCTGCCACTAGGTCAGGCAACAGCGCCCAGACACCTGGGCCCTGGCACAGAGGGACGGAAGGATGGGAAGACAGTGCTGACCGACGAGGGACCTCAGGGCTGGCAGCCAAGAGAAGACAGGTGGAGGTGCGCCCGGGATCCAGGGAGCCCCGGCCAGAGCTGAATGCATGCCTGCCTGCCTTCCTGGATGTCTGTATGCTGCCTTTGTCCAGGTAGGTTTCTCAGGTGCCCTCCAATCCTGTCCTCTCCTGTCCTCTCCTGTCCTCACCATCCTCTCCCCTCTCCTCTCCTCCGCACTTTGCTTCTCTCCTTTGTCTGTCCTCTCTTCCAGGTGCCCTGCTCACCAGCTCCAGCACTTGTGATGGTTCTCCAGTGACAGCTGTTCGCAACCCCTTCCACCCCCTGCCTGCCCCTAATGTGACCCAGCTCACAGGGTCTCCGGCTCACCCCACCCAAACCCACACGCCCCAACACATTCCCTGGTTCAGCCCCTCTGCCCTATTCAGTCAAAATGGGCCTTTGCAACCTACCTATGCATCGTTGTTTCTGCTCACCATTAAGGAGAGATCTCCTTTTGTATTTAGCTTGGTTGACTGGTGGATGGATGGATGGATGGATGGATGGATGGATGGATGAATGGATGAATGGATGGATAGATGTATGGGTGGATGGATGGATGGATGGACAGGTCAATGGATCGGTTTTGTAGAGGCAGAGTACCATATAGGGGTCACTGGAGACCGCTGGTGTCAGATCCTTAGTCAATGTCAAATGTAAAACATTAATTCATCAATAACAAAAATGAATAAGCACCTAAATAAATAAATAAATATAAAAACTGGGTTAAAAAATACATGGTGTCTTTGCCTTTCTGCATATGGAATGCTGTGCGGATCTTAACAAGGAAAGCATTGTCCTGAGTAGCCCATTTGAAGTCGTGGAATATTTCCTTTTCCTTTTTCTTTTTTTACTTTCTATTTTCTTGATTATTCACTGGAATAAATAGACAGGAATTGAGAGGGAAGGGAGGTAGAGAGAGTTTGAGACACAGAGAGAGACAACTGCAGCACTTCTGCACCACTTGTAAAGATTTCCCCTGGCAGGTGGGAACCAGGGTGTTGAAGCCCAGTCCTCCTGCATTGTAACATGAGTGCTTAACTGGGTGTGGCACCACCTGGTACCCTTGATATGACATTTTTTTTAGCAATTAAAAGAAATTCTCGTGGCAAGGTAATAAATACATGAAGAAGTAAATAAAAGTGCATTTACATTAACTCAGTGGAAACACACAGGGACATATACCTCTCTGTTACCTGTGTTACTTCTTCATGTATGGATTGATTGCCTCAAGGGGTTATTGCCACAGCTGAGTGCCTATGCCACGAATAATCCACAGCTCCTGCACTCCATTTGTTCCCCTTTCGCTGCCCTTGTTGCTTAGTCACTGTGGTGGTTATAGTTTTTGTTGTTGTTGTTGTTACTGACCTTGCATCTGACAGACACAAAAGGAGAGAGCAGAGGAAATACAGGGTTGGAGAGAAAGATAGAGCTCCTAAAGACCTGCTTCAACCCCTGTAAAGCGACTCCCCTGCAGGTGGCGGTCTGGGGGCCAGACCCCAAATCCCTCCACCTGTCCCCTCTATTCGTGAGCCCCACAAGCCCTTAACCCTCTGACATACCGCCAAACCTCCCTGGATTTACTTTTGAAGGCAGTATCACCTGCCTCGTTTTGAATCCTCATTATCCTGAGGGTCAGTCCTGATGACAGTGTCATGACACGACACACGGAGATCTCTGTTATCAGAGAGCACCTGGAACAGCAGCTGGGGCTCTAGTGCCAGGGCAGGAGCAACTCCCCATGAACCCTCCACGGAGTCCACCTGCCTGCATTTTGGTCCTTTTCCCTCCATAAAAGATTTTTCCCTTTTTTCACTTTGAAACAGGCAGGAGACAGGTTACCCAGGCAGGGGAAAAAAAATAAAAAGCCTTTTTTTTTTTTTTTTTTACCCAAGTGAATGACTTTCTTCTGGCAAGTATAGGTTTTGAACCTGAAAACTCTGTCTGTCTGTCTCTTAGTCCACAGAAAGAGCCACTAGCCCAGTCAGATCTCACGCTCAGATGGGGTGTTTTTGCCAGTCAAAGGTCTGCACAGCGCACTAGGGATTGGGCGGCCTGAGACCCAAATGTTACATTGTAGATGGACTGTTTGCAGTTCTTGCTCCCCAGGATATTGGACTGTCTCAACTCCCTCCCCTACAGCATGAAAAAAAGACTCTTGACAACCTTGGAGGAACTGGAGTGGGGGCGAGGGGAGCTGTTTGCATGCCTGCACTGCTCATGCCCAGGTGTGTGTGGGGCTCGGTGGCAGAGGCTGTAAGGGGGCTAGGGGGCAGAAGGAGACTGTTTGAGAGGCAGGCTGCAGGCAGGGCAGCCCAGGAGTGTGTGCAGGGCTGTGTGTGTGGGTGTGGTGGCAGGGCGTTAGGGCAGGTCCCCCTGCTGGATGGTGAGATGGCAGCTGGGCTGGCCCTGGGCCCTCATGGCTGAAGGGCAGAAGCAGGGTGGCAGTAAAGTAGCGCAGGGAGGAACACAGTAGATGTTAGTTGGGAGCTGGGGGACAGAGGGTAAGGGGAAAGGGGGCATCCTTGAGGAGTGGTCAGGACTAGAGAGTGGGGGCAGCTGGAGGCATGGAAGGTCCCAGGAATCAGGGACTGACAGGAACAGATTCTTACAATCCCCCCCCACTGGATAGAAGCTGCAGAAGCCAGAGCAGCAGCCCTGGCTTGCCTAGGCCAAGGGCCCTGAGTGAGTCCCTCTGAGGATGAGGAAGAGGAGGAGGGGGTGGAGGAGGAGGAGGAGGAAGAGCAGGAGGAAGAGGAGGAAGAGGAGGAGGAAGAAGAGGAGGAGGAGAGGAGGCGGAGGAGGAGGAGGAGGGGCAGGAGGGCAGCTGTCAATAGGCAACGGGATTAATGGAGGCCTCCATTACGGAGGCATGTGTCCAGGCAGGCACCCACCAACCCTCAGGGGCAGCTCAGGGCACCCAGGGACTTGGTGTGGGTATCTCTGGGGCGGGGACTGTCAGTCAGTCAGCAAGACTGTGTGTCAGTGCACATGGTGGGACAGGGGCCTGGCGGACCTTGGTCCCCCGCCCTGGACTGTCAGATGCCAGCCCCATGCCCAGACACACACCAATCTGCCCATAGCCCCTTGGCCCGGCCGACCAGCACCGGCTTTGGCCTGGGGCTCTGGCTCTGGTGGCTGGCCACCACCTCTCAGGTCAAGTTCAGCGTGGGGGTCATGGCTGCTGGTCAACTGGATGGGCGGGGTCCCCGTGGCCTAGCAACCACAGGAGCCCTCTGTGATGTCCTAGCCCCTGGCAATCTGTGCTGGCCACACTGGCACTGGGCAGCCCAACTGCCCTGCCACTAGGTCAGGCAACAGCGCCCAGACACCTGGGCCCTGGCACAGAGGGACGGAAGGATGGGAAGACAGTGCTGACCGACGAGGGACCTCAGGGCTGGCAGCCAAGAGAAGACAGGTGGAGGTGCGCCCGGGATCCAGGGAGCCCAGGCCAGAGCTGAATGCATGCCTGCATGCCTTCCTGGATGTCTGTATGCTGCCTTTGTCCAGGTAGGTTTCTCAGGTGCCCTCCAATCCTGTCCTCTCCTGTCCTCTCCTGTCCTCACCATCCTCTCCCCTCTCCTCTCCTCCGCACTTTGCTTCTCTCCTTTGTCCTCTCTTCCAGGTGCCCTGCTCACCAGCTCCAGCACTTGTGATGGTTCTCCAGTGACAGCTGTTCGCAACCCCTTCCACCCCCTGCCTGCCCCTAATGTGACCCAGCTCACAGGGTCTCCGGCTCACCCCACCCAAACCCACACGCCCCAACACATTCCCTGGTTCAGCCCCTCTGCCCTATTCAGTCAAAATGGGCCTTTGCAACCTACCTATGCATCGTTGTTTCTGCTCACCATTAAGGAGAGATCTCCTTTTGTATTTAGCTTGGTTGACTGGTGGATGGATGGATGGATGGATGGATGGATGGATGGATGGATGAATGGATGGATGGATGAATGGATGAATGGATGGATAGATGTATGGGTGGATGGATGGATGGATGGACAGGTCAATGGATCGGTTTTGTAGAGGCAGAGTACCATATAGGGGTCACTGGAGACCGCTGGAGTCAGATCCTTAGTCAATGTCAAATGTAAAACATTAATTCATCAATAACAAAAATGAATAAGCACCTAAATAAATAAATAAATATAAAAACTGGGTTAAAAAATACATGGTGTCTTTGCCTTTCTGCATATGGAATGCTGTGCGGATCTTAACAAGGAAAGCATTGTCCTGAGTAGCCCATTTGAAGTCGTGGAATATTTCCTTTTCCTTTTTCTTTTTTTACTTTCTATTTTCTTGATTATTCACTGGAATAAATAGACAGGAATTGAGAGGGAAGGGAGGTAGAGAGAGTTTGAGACACAGAGAGAGACAACTGCAGCACTTCTGCACCACTTGTAAAGATTTCCCCTGGCAGGTGGGAACCAGGGTGTTGAAGCCCAGTCCTCCTGCATTGTAACATGAGTGCTTAACTGGGTGTGGCACCACCTGGTACCCTTGATATGACATTTTTTTTAGCAATTAAAAGAAATTCTCGTGGCAAGGTAATAAATACATGAAGAAGTAAATAAAAGTGCATTTACATTAACTCAGTGGAAACACACAGGGACATATACCTCTCTGTTACCTGTGTTACTTCTTCATGTATGGATTGATTGCCTCAAGGGGTTATTGCCACAGCTGAGTGCCTATGCCACGAATAATCCACAGCTCCTGCACTCCATTTGTTCCCCTTTCGCTGCCCTTGTTGCTTAGTCACTGTGGTGGTTATTGTTTTTGTTGTTGTTGTTGTTACTGACCTTGCATCTGACAGACACAAAAGGAGAGAGCAGAGGAAATACAGGGTTGGAGAGAAAGATAGAGCTCCTAAAGACCTGCTTCACCCCCTGTAAAGCGACTCCCCTGCAGGTGGCGGTCTGGGGGCCAGACCCCAAATCCCTCCACCTGTCCCCTCTATTCGTGAGCCCCACAAGCCCTTAACCCTCTGACATACCGCCAAACCTCCCTGGATTTACTTTTGAAGGCAGTATCACCTGCCTCGTTTTGAATCCTCATTATCCTGAGGGTCAGTCCTGATGACAGTGTCATGACACGACACACGGAGATCTCTGTTATCAGAGAGCACCTGGAACAGCAGCTGGGGCTCTAGTGCCAGGGCAGGAGCAACTCCCCATGAACCCTCCACGGAGTCCACCTGCCTGCATTTTGGTCCTTTTCCCTCCATAAAAGATTTTTCCCTTTTTTCACTTTGAAACAGGCAGGAGACAGGTTACCCAGACAGGGGAAAAAAAATAAAAAGCCTTTTTTTTTTTTTTTACCCAAGTGAATGACCTTCTTCTGGCAAGTATAGGTTTTGAACCTGAAAACTCTGTCTGTCTGTCTCTTAGTCCACAGAAAGAGCCACTAGCCCAGTCAGATCTCACGCTCAGATGGGGTGTTTTTGCCAGTCAAAGGTCTGCACAGCGCACTAGGGATTGGGCGGCCTGAGACCCAAATGTTACATTGTAGATGGACTGTTTGCAGTTCTTGCTCCCTAGGACATTGGACTGTCTCAACTCCCTCCCCTACAGCATGAAAAAAAGACTCTTGACAACCTTGGAGCAACTGGAGTGGGGGCGAGGGGAGCTGTTTGCATGCCTGCACTGCTCATGCCCAGGTGTCTGTGGGGCTCGGTGGCAGAGGCTGTAAGGGGGCTAGGGGGCAGAAGGAGACTGTTTGAGAGGCAGGCTGCAGGCAGGGGAGCCCAGGAGTGTGTGCAGGGCTGTGTGTGTGGGTGTGGTGGCAGGGCGTTAGGGCAGGTCCCCCTGCTGGATGGTGAGATGGCAGCTGGGCTGGCCCTGGGCCCTCAGGGCTGAAGGGCAGAAGCAGGGTGGCAGTAAAGTAGCGCAGGGAGGAACACAGTAGATGTTAGTTGGGAGCTGGGGGACAGAGGGTAAGGGGAAAGGGGGCATCCTTGAGGAGGGGTCAGGACTAGAGAGTGGGGGCAGCTGGAGGCATGGAAGGTCCCAGGAATCAGGGACTGACAGGAACAGATTCCTACAATCCCCCCCCACTGGATAGAAGCTGCAGAAGCCAGAGCAGCAGCCCTGGCTTGCCTAGGCCAAGGGCCCTGAGTGAGTCCCTCTGAGGATGAGGAAGAGGAGGAGGGGGTGGAGGAGGAGGAGGAGGAAGAGCAGGAGGAAGAGGAGGAAGAGGAGGAGGAAGAAGAGGAGGAGGAGAGGAGGCGGAGGAGGAGGAGGAGGGGCAGGAGGGCAGCTGTCAATAGGCAAAGGGATTAATGGAGGCCTCCATTACGGAGGCATGTGTCCAGGCAGGCACCCACCAACCCTCAGGGGCAGCTCAGGGCACCCAGGGACTTGGTGTGGGTATCTCTGGGGCGGGGACTGTCAGTCAGTCAGCAAGACTGTGTGTCAGTGCACATGGTGGGACAGGGGCCTGGCGGACCTTGGTCCCCCGCCCTGGACTGTCAGATGCCAGCCCCATGCCCAGACACACACCAATCTGCCCATAGCCCCTTGGCCCGGCCGACCAGCACCGGCTTTGGCCTGGGGCTCTGGCTCTGGTGGCTGGCCACCACCTCTCAGGTCAAGTTCAGCGTGGGGGTCATGGCTGCTGGTCAACTGGATGGGCGGGGTCCCCGTGGCCTAGCAACCACAGGAGCCCTCTGTGATGTCCTAGCCCCTGGCAATCTGTGCTGGCCACACTGGCACTGGGCAGCCCAACTGCCCTGCCACTAGGTCAGGCAACAGCGCCCAGACACCAGGGCCCTGGCACAGAGGGACGGAAGGATGGGAAGACAGTGCTGACCGACGAGGGACCTCAGGGCTGGCAGCCAAGAGAAGACAGGTGGAGGTGCGCCCGGGATCCAGGGAGCCCAGGCCAGAGCTGAATGCATGCCTGCATGCCTTCCTGGATGTCTGTATGCTGCCTTTGTCCAGGTAGGTTTCTCAGGTGCCCTCCAATCCTGTCCTCTCCTTTCCTCTCCTGTCCTCACCATCCTCTCCCCTCTCCTCTCCTCCGCACTTTGCTTCTCTCCTTTGTCTGTCCTCTCTTCCAGGTGCCCTGCTCACCAGCTCCAGCACTTGTGATGGTTCTCCAGTGACAGCTGTTCGCAACCCCTTCCACCCCCTGCCTGCCCCTAATGTGACCCAGCTCACAGGGTCTCCGGCTCACCCCACCCAAACCCACACGCCCCAACACATTCCCTGGTTCAGCCCCTCTGCCCTATTCAGTCAAAATGGGCCTTTGCAACCTACCTATGCATCGTTGTTTCTGCTCACCATTAAGGAGAGATCTCCTTTTGTATTTAGCTTGGTTGACTGGTGGATGGATGGATGGATGGATGGATGGATGGATGGATGAATGGATGGATGGATGAATGGATGAATGGATGGATAGATGTATGGGTGGATGGATGGATGGATGGACAGGTCAATGGATTGGTTTTGTAGAGGCAGAGTACCATATAGGGGTCACTGGAGACCGCTGGTGTCAGATCCTTAGTCAATGTCAAATGTAAAACATTAATTCATCAATAACAAAAATGAATAAGCACCTAAATAAATAAATAAATATAAAAACTGGGTTAAAAAATACATGGTGTCTTTGCCTTTCTGCATATGGAATGCTGTGCGGATCTTAACAAGGAAAGCATTGTCCTGAGTAGCCCATTTGAAGTCGTGGAATATTTCCTTTTCCTTTTTCTTTTTTTACTTTCTATTTTCTTGATTATTCACTGGAATAAATAGACAGGAATTGAGAGGGAAGGGAGGTAGAGAGAGTTTGAGACACAGAGAGAGACAACTGCAGCACTTCTGCACCACTTGTAAAGATTTCCCCTGGCAGGTGGGAACCAGGGTGTTGAAGCCCAGTCCTCCTGCATTGTAACATGAGTGCTTAACTGGGTGTGGCACCACCTGGTACCCTTGATATGACATTTTTTTTAGCAATTAAAAGAAATTCTCGTGGCAAGGTAATAAATACATGAAGAAGTAAATAAAAGTGCATTTACATTAACTCAGTGGAAACACACAGGGACATATACCTCTCTGTTACCTGTGTTACTTCTTCATGTATGGATTGATTGCCTCAAGGGGTTATTGCCACAGCTGAGTGCCTATGCCACGAATAATCCACAGCTCCTGCACTCCATTTGTTCCCCTTTCGCTGCCCTTGTTGCTTAGTCACTGTGGTGGTTATAGTTTTTGTTGTTGTTGTTGTTACTGACCTTGCATCTGACAGACACAAAAGGAGAGAGCAGAGGAAATACAGGGTTGGAGAGAAAGATAGAGCTCCTAAAGACCTGCTTCACCCCCTGTAAAGCGACTCCCCTGCAGGTGGCGGTCTGGGGGCCAGACCCCAAATCCCTCCACCTGTCCCCTCTATTCGTGAGCCCCACAAGCCCTTAACCCTCTGACATACCGCCAAACCTCCCTGGATTTACTTTTGAAGGCAGTATCACCTGCCTCGTTTTGAATCCTCATTATCCTGAGGGTCAGTCCTGGAGACAGTGTCATGACACGACACACGGAGATCTCTGTTATCAGAGAGCACCTGGAACAGCAGCTGGGGCTCTAGTGCCAGGGCAGGAGCAACTCCCCATGAACCCTCCACGGAGTCCACCTGCCTGCATTTTGGTCCTTTTCCCTCCAAAAAAGATTTTTCCCTTTTTTCACTTTGAAACAGGCAGGAGACAGGTTACCCAGGCAGGGGAAAAAAAATAAAAAGCCTTTTTTTTTTTTTTTTTTTTTTTTTTTACCCAAGTGAATGACCATCTTCTGGGAAGTATAGGTTTTGAACCTGAAAACTCTGTCTGTCTGTCTCTTAGTCCACAGAAAGAGCCACTAGCCCAGTCAGATCTCACGCTCAGATGGGGTGTTTTTGCCAGTCAAAGGTCTGCACAGCGCACTAGGGATTGGGCGGCCTGAGACCCAAATGTTACATTGTAGATGGACTGTTTGCAGTTCTTGCTCCCCAGGACATTGGACTGTCTCAACTCCCTCCCCTACAGCATGAAAAAAAGACTCTTGACAACCTTGGAGCAACTGGAGTGGGGGCGAGGGGAGCTGTTTGCATGTCTGCACTGCTCATGCCCAGGTGTCTGTGGGACTCGGTGGCAGAGGCTGTAAGGGGGCTAGGGGGCAGAAGGAGACTGAGAGGCAGGCTGCAGGCAGGGGAGCCCAGGAGTGTGTGCAGGGCTGTGTGTGTGGGTGTGGTGGCAGGGCGTTAGGGCAGGTCCCCCTGCTGGATGGTGAGATGGCAGCTGGGCTGGCCCTGGACCCTCATGGCTGAAGGGCAGAAGCAGGGTGGCAGTAAAGTAGCGCAGGGAGGAACACAGTAGATGTTAGTTGGGAGCTGGGGGACAGAGGGTAAGGGGAAAGGGGGCATCCTTGAGGAGGGGTCAGGACTAGAGAGTGGGGGCAGCTGGAGGCATGGAAGGTCCCAGGAATCAGGGACTGACAGGAACAGATTCCTACAATCCCCCCCCACTGGATAGAAGCTGCAGAAGCCAGAGCAGCAGCCCTGGCTTGCCTAGGCCAAGGGCCCTGAGTGAGTCCCTCTGAGGATGAGGAAGAGGAGGAGGGGGTGGAGGAGGAGGAGGAGGAAGAGCAGGAGGAAGAGGAGGAAGAGGAGGAGGAAGAAGAGGAGGAGGAGAGGAGGCGGAGGAGGAGGAGGAGGGGCAGGAGGGCAGCTGTCAATAGGCAACGGGATTAATGGAGGCCTCCATTACGGAGGCATGTGTCCAGGCAGGCACCCACCAACCCTCAGGGGCAGCTCAGGGCACCCAGGGACTTGGTGTGGGTATCTCTGGGGCGGGGACTGTCAGTCAGTCAGCAAGACTGTGTGTCAGTGCACATGGTGGGACAGGGGCCTGGCGGACCTTGGTCCCCCGCCCTGGACTGTCAGATGCCAGCCCCATGCCCAGACACACACCAATCTGCCCATAGCCCCTTGGCCCGGCCGACCAGCACCGGCTTTGGCCTGGGGCTCTGGCTCTGGTGGCTGGCCACCACCTCTCAGGTCAAGTTCAGCGTGGGGGTCATGGCTGCTGGTCAACTGGATGGGCGGGGTCCCCGTGGCCTAGCAACCACAGGAGCCCTCTGTGATGTCTTAGCCCCTGGCAATCTGTGCTGGCCACACTGGCACTGGGCAACCCAACTGCCCTGCCACTAGGTCAGGCAACAGCGCCCAGACACCTGGGCCCTGGCACAGAGGGACGGAAGGATGGGAAGACAGTGCTGACCGACGAGGGACCTCAGGGCTGGCAGCCAAGAGAAGACAGGTGGAGGTGCGCCTGGGATCCAGGGAGCCCAGGCCAGAGCTGCCTGCATGCCTGCCTGCCTTCCTGGATGTCTGTATGCTGCCTTTGTCCAGGTAGGTTTCTCAGGTGCCCTCCAATCCTGTCCTCTCCTGTCCTCTCCTGTCCTCTCCTGTCCTCACCATCCTCTCCCCTCTCCTCTCCTCCGCACTTTGCTTCTCTCCTTTGTCTGTCCTCTCTTCCAGTTGCCCTGCTCACCAGCTCCAGCACTTGTGATGTTTCTCCAGTGACAGCTGTTCGCAACCCCTTCCACCCCCTGCCTGCCCCTAATGTGACCCAGCTCACAGGGTCTCCGGCTCACCCCACCCAAACCCACACGCCCCAACACATTCCCTGGTTCAGCCCCTCTGCCCTATTCAGTCAAAATGGGCCTTTGCAACCTACCTATGCATCATTGTTTCTGCTCACCATTAAGGAGAGATCTCCTTTTGTATTTAGCTTGGTTGACTGGTGGATGGATGGATGGATGGATGGATGAATGGATGGATGGATGAATGGATGAATGGATGGATAGATGTATGGGTGGATGGATGGATGGATGGATGGATGGACAGGTCAATGGATCGGTTTTGTAGAGGCAGAGTACCATATAGGGGTCACTGGAGACCGCTGGTGTCAGATCCTTAGTCAATGTCAAATGTAAAACATTAATTCATCAATAACAAAAATGAATAAGCACCTAAATAAATAGATAAATATAAAAACTGGGTTAAAAAATACACGGCGTCTTTGCCTTTCTGCATATGGAATGCTGTGCGGATCTTAACAAGGAAAGCATTGTCCTGAGTAGCCCATTTGAAGTCGTGGAATATTTCCTTTTCCTTTTTCTTTTTTTACTTTCTATTTTCTTGATTATTCACTGGAATAAATAGACAGGAATTGAGAGGGAAGGGAGGTAGAGAGAGTTTGAGACACAGAGAGAGACAACTGCAGCACTTCTGCACCACTTGTAAAGATTTCCCCTGGCAGGTGGGAACCAGGGTGTTGAAGCCCAGTCCTCCTGCATTGTAACATGAGTGCTTAACTGGGTGTGGCACCACCTGGTACCCTTGATATGACATTTTTTTTTTAGCAATTAAAAGAAATTCTCGTGGCAAGGTAATAAATACATGAAGAAGTAAATAAAAGTGCATTTACATTAACTCAGTGGAAACACACAGGGACATATACGTCTCTGTTACCTGTGTTACTTCTTCATGTATGGATTGATTGCCTCAAGGGGTTATTGCCACAGCTGAGTGCCTACGCCAAGAATAATCCACAGCTCCTGCACTCCATTTGTTCCCCTTTCGCTGCCCTTGTTGCTTAGTCACTGTGGTGGTTATAGTTTTTGTTGTTGTTGTTGTTACTGACCTTGCATCTGACAGACACAAAAGCAGAGAGCAGAGGAAATACAGGGTTGGAGAGAAAGATAGAGCTCCTAAAGACCTGCTTCACCCCCTGTAAAGCGACTCCCCTGCAGGTGGCGGTCTGGGGGCCAGACCCCAAATCCCTCCACCTGTCCCCTCTATTCGTGAGCCCCACAAGCCCTTAACCCTCTGACATACCGCCAAACCTCCCTGGATTTACTTTTGAAGGCAGTATCACCTGCCTCGTTTTGAATCCTCATTATCCTGAGGGTCAGTCCTGATGACAGTGTCATGACACGACACACGGAGATCTCTGTTATCAGAGAGCACCTGGAACAGCAGCTGGGGCTCTAGTGCCAGGGCAGGAGCAACTCCCCATGAACACTCCACGGAGTCCACCTGCCTGCATTTTGGTCCTTTTCCCTCAAAAAAAGATTTTTCCCTTTTTTCACTTTGAAACAGGCAGGAGACAGGTTACCCAGGCAGGGGAAAAAAAATAAAAAGCCTTTTTTTTTTTTTTTTTTTTTTTTTTACCCAAGTGAATGACCATCTTCTGGCAAGTATAGGTTTTGAACCTGAAAACTCTGTCTGTCTGTCTGTTAGTCCACAGAAAGAGCCACTAGCCCAGTCAGATCTCACGCTCAGATGGGGTGTTTTTGCCAGTCAAAGGTCTGCACAGCGCACTAGGGATTGGGCGGCCTGAGACCCAAATGTTACATTGTAGATGGACTGTTTGCAGTTCTTGCTCCCCAGGACATTGGACTGTCTCAACTCCCTCCCCTACAGCATGAAAAAAGACTCTTGACAACCTTGGAGCAACTGGAGTGGGGGCGAGGGGAGCTGTTTGCATGTCTGCACTGCTCATGCCCAGGTGTCTGTGGGGCTCGGTGGCAGAGGCTGTAAGGGGGCTAGGGGGCAGAAGGAGACTGTTGGAGAGGCAGGCTGCAGGCAGGGGAGCCCAGGAGTGTGTGCAGGGCTGTGTGTGTGGGTGTGGTGGCAGGGCGTTAGGGCAGGTCCCCCTGCTGGATGGTGAGATGGCAGCTGGGCTGGCCCTGGGCCCTCATGGCTGAAGGGCAGAAGCAGGGTGGCAGTAAAGTAGCGCAGGGAGGAACATAGTAGATGTTAGTTGGGAGCTGGGGGACAGAGGGTAAGGGGAAAGGGGGCATCCTTGAGGAGGGGTCAGGACTAGAGAGTGGGGGCAGCTGGAGGCATGGAAGGTCCCAGGAATCAGGGACTGACAGGAACAGATTCCTACACCCCCCCACTGGATAGAAGCTGCAGAAGCCAGAGCAGCAGCCCTGGCTTGCCTAGGCCAAGGGCCCTGAGTGAGTCCCTCTGAGGATGAGGAAGAGGAGGAGGGGGTGGAGGAGGAGGAGGAGGAAGAGCAGGAGGAAGAGGAGGAAGAGGAGGAGGAAGAAGAGGAGGAGGAGAGGAGGCGGAGGAGGAGGAGGAGGGGCAGGAGGGCAGCTGTCAATAGGCAACGGGATTAATGGAGGCCTCCATTACGGAGGCATGTGTCCAGGCAGGCACCCACCAACCCTCAGGGGCAGCTCAGGGCACCCAGGGACTTGGTGTGGGTATCTCTGGGGCGGGGACTGTCAGTCAGTCAGCAAGACTGTGTGTCAGTGCACATGGTGGGACAGGGGCCTGGCGGACCTTGGTCCCCCGCCCTGGACTGTCAGATGCCAGCCCCATGCCCAGACACACACCAATCTGCCCATAGCCCCTTGGCCCGGCCGACCAGCACCGGCTTTGGCCTGGGGCTCTGGCTCTGGTGGCCGGCCACCACCTCTCAGGTCAAGTTCAGCGTGGGGGTCATGGCTGCTGGTCAACTGGATGGGCGGGGTCCCCGTGGCCTAGCAACCACAGGAGCCCTCTGTGATGTCCTAGCCCCTGGCAATCTGTGCTGGCCACACTGGCACTGGGCAGCCCAACTGCCCTGCCACTAGGTCAGGCAACAGCGCCCAGACACCTTGGCCCTGGCACAGAGGGACAGAAGATGGGAAGACAGTGCTGACCGACGAGGGACTTCAGGGCTGGCAGCCAAGAGAAGACAGGTGGAGGTGCGCCCGGGATCCAGGGAGCCCAGGCCAGAGCTGCCTGCATGCCTGCCTGCCTTCCTGGATGTCTGTATGCTGCCTTTGTCCAGGTAGGTTTCTCAGGTGCCCTCCAATCCTGTCCTCTCCTGTCCTCTCCTGTCCTCACCATCCTCTCCCCTCTCCTCTCCTCCGCACTTTGCTTCTCTCCTTTGTCTGTCCTCTCTTCCAGGTGCCCTGCTCACCAGCTCCAGCACTTGTGATGGTTCTCCAGTGACAGCTGTTCGCAACCCCTTCCACCCCCTGCCTGCCCCTAATGTGACCCAGCTCACAGGGTCTCCGGCTCACCCCACCCAAACCCACACGCCCCAACACATTCCCTGGTTCAGCCCCTCTGCCCTATTCAGTCAAAATGGGCCTTTGCAACCTACCTATGCATCGTTGTTTCTGCTCACCATTAAGGAGAGATCTCCTTTTGTATTTAGCTTGGTTGACTGGTGGATGGATAGATGGATGGATGGATGGATGGATGGATGGATGGATGGATGGATGAATGGATGGATGGATGAATGGATGAATGGATGGATAGATGTATGGGTGGATGGATGGATGGTTGGACAGGTCAATGGATCGGTTTTGTAGAGGCAGAGTACCATATAGGGGTCACTGGAGACCGCTGGTGTCAGATCCTTAGTCAATGTCAAATGTAAAACATTAATTCATCAATAACAAAAATGAATAAGCACCTAAATAAATAAATAAATATAAAAACTGGGTTAAAAAATACATGGCGTCTTTGCCTTTCTGCATATGGAATGCTGTGCGGATCTTAACAAGGAAAGCATTGTCCTGAGTAGCCCATTTGAAGTCGTGGAATATTTCCTTTTCCTTTTTCTTTTTTTACTTTCTATTTTCTTGATTATTCACTGGAATAAATAGACAGGAATTGAGAGGGAAGGGAGGTAGAGAGAGTTTGAGACACAGAGAGAGACAACTGCAGCACTTCTGCACCACTTGTAAAGATTTCCCCTGGCAGGTGGGAACCAGGGTGTTGAAGCCCAGTCCTCCTGCATTGTAACATGAGTGCTTAACTGGGTGTGGCACCACCTGGTACCCTTGATATGACATTTTTTTTAGCAATTAAAAGAAATTCTCGTGGCAAGGTAATAAATACATGAAGAAGTAAATAAAAGTGCATTTACATTAACTCAGTGGAAACACACAGGGACATATACGTCTCTGTTACCTGTGTTACTTCTTCATGTATGGATTGATTGCCTCAAGGGGTTATTGCCACAGCTGAGTGCCTACGCCACGAATAATCCACAGCTCCTGCACTCCATTTGTTCCCCTTTCGCTGCCCTTGTTGCTTGGTCACTGTGGTGGTTATTGTTTTTGTTGTTGTTGTTGTTACTGACCTTGCATCTGACAGACACAAAAGGAGAGAGCAGAGGAAATACAGGGTTGGAGAGAAAGATAGAGCTCCTAAAGACCTGCTTCACCCCCTGTAAAGCGACTCCCCTGCAGGTGGCGGTCTGGGGGCCAGACCCCAAATCCCTCCACCTGTCCCCTCTATTCGTGAGCCCCACAAGCCCTTAACCCTCTGACATACCGCCAAACCTCCCTGGATTTACTTTTGAAGGCAGTATCACCTGCCTCGTTTTGAATCCTCATTATCCTGAGGGTCAGTCCTGATGACAGTGTCATGACACGACACACGGAGATCTCTGTTATCAGAGAGCACCTGGAACAGCAGCTGGGGCTCTAGTGCCAGGGCAGGAGCAACTCCCCATGAACCCTCCACGGAGTCTACCTGCCTGCATTTTGGTCCTTTTCCCTCCAAAAAAGATTTTTCCCTTTTTTCACTTTGAAACAGGCAGGAGACAGGTTACCCAGGCAGGGGAAAAAAAAATAAAAAGCCTTTCTTTTTTTTTTTTTTACCCAAGTGAATGACCATCTTCTGGCAAGTATAGGTTTTGAACCTGAAAACTCTGTCTGTCTGTCTCTTAGTCCACAGAAAGAGCCACTAGCCCAGCCAGATCTCATACTCAGATGGGGTGTTTTTGCCAGTCAAAGGTCTGCACAGCGCACTAGGGATTGGGCGGCCTGAGACCCAAATGTTACATTGTAGATGGACTGTTTGCAGTTCTTGCTCCCCAGGACATTGGACTGTTTCAACTCCCTCCCCTACAGCATGAAAAAAAGACTCTTGACAACCTTGGAGCAACTGGAGTGGGGTCGAGGTGAGCTGTTTGCATGTCTGCACTGCTCATGCCCAGGTGTCTGTGGGGTCCGTGGCAGAGGCTGTAAGGGGGCTAGGGGGCAGAAGGAGACTGTTTGAGAGGCAGGCTGCAGGCAGGGGAGCCCAGGAGTGTGTGCAGGGCTGTGTGTGTGGGTTTGGTGGCAGGGGGTTAGGGCAGGTCCCCCTGCTGGATGGTGAGATGGCAGCTGGGCTGGCCCTGGGCCCTCATGTCTGAAGGGCAGAAGCAGGGTGGCAGTAAAGTAGCGCAGGGAGGAACACAGTAGATGTTAGTTGGGAGCTGGGGGACAGAGGGTAAGGGGAAAGGGGGCATCCTTGAGGAGGGGTCAGGACTAGAGAGTGGGGGCAGCTGGAGGCATGGAAGGTCCCAGGAATCAGGGACTGACAGGAACAGATTCCTACAATCCCCCCCCACTGGATAGAAGCTGCAGCAGCCAGAGCAGCAGCCCTGGCTGGCCTAGGCCAAGGGCCCTGAGTGAGTCCCTCTGAGGATGAGGAAGAGGAGGAGGGGGTGGAGGAGGAGGAGGAGGAAGAGCAGGAGGAAGAGGAGGAAGAGGAGGAGGAAGAAGAGGAGGAGGAGAGGAGGTGGAGGAGGAGGAGGAGGGGCAGGAGGGCAGCTGTCAATAGGCAATGGGATTAATGGAGGCCTCCATTACGGAGGCATGTGTCCAGGCAGGCACCCACCAACCCTCAGGGGCAGCTCAGGGCACCCAGGGACTTGGTGTGGGTATCTCTGGGGCGGGGACTGTCAGTCAGTCAGCAAGACTGTGTGTCAGTGCACATGGTGGGACAGGGGCCTGGCGGACCTTGGTCCCCCGCCCTGGACTGTCAGATGCCAGCCCCATGCCCAGACACACACCAATCTGCCCATAGCCCCTTGGCCCAGCCGACCAGCACCGGCTTTGGCCTGGGGCTCTGGCTCTGGTGGCTGGCCACCACCCCTCAGGTCAAGTTCAGCGTGGGGGTCATGGCTGCTGGTCAACTGGATGGGCGGGGTCCCCGTGGCCTAGCAACCACAGGAGCCCTCTGTGATGTCCTAGCCCCTGGCAATCTGTGCTGGCCACACTGGCACTGGGCAGCCCAACTGCCCTGCCACTAGGTCAGGCAACAGCGCCCAGACACCTTGGCCCTGGCACAGAGGGACAGAAGATGGGAAGACAGTGCTGACCGACGAGGGACTTCAGGGCTGGCAGCCAAGAGAAGACAGGTGGAGGTGCGCCCGGGATCCAGGGAGCCCAGGCCAGAGCTGCCTGCATGCCTGCCTGCCTTCCTGGATGTCTGTATGCTGCCTTTGTCCAGGTAGGTTTCTCAGGTGCCCTCCAATCCTGTCCTCTCCTGTCCTCTCCTGTCCTCACCATCCTCTCCCCTCTCCTCTCCTCCGCACTTTGCTTCTCTCCTTTGTCTGTCCTCTCTTCCAGGTGCCCTGCTCACCAACTCCAGCACTTGTGATGGTTCTCCAGTGACAGCTGTTCGCAACCCCTTCCACCCCCTGCCTGCCCCTAATGTGACCCAGCTCACAGGGTCTCCGGCTCACCCCACCCAAACCCACACGCCCCAACACATTCCCTGGTTCAGCCCCTCTGCCCTATTCAGTCAAAATGGGCCTTTGCAACCTACCTATGCATCATTGTTTCTGCTCACCATTAAGGAGAGATCTCCTTTTGTATTTAGCTTGGTTGACTGGTGGATGGATGGATGGATGGATGGATGGATGGATGGATGGATGAATGGATGGATGGATGAATGGATGAATGGATGGATAGATGTATGGGTGGATGGATGGATGGTTGGACAGGTCAATGGATCGGTTTTGTAGAGGCAGAGTACCATATAGGGGTCACTGGAGACCGCTGGTGTCAGATCCTTAGTCAATGTCAAATGTAAAACATTAATTCATCAATAACAAAAATGAATAAGCACCTAAATAAATAAATAAATATAAAAACTGGGTTAAAAAATACATGGCGTCTTTGCCTTTCTGCATATGGAATGCTGTGCGGATCTTAACAAGGAAAGCATTGTCCTGAGTAGCCCATTTGAAGTCGTGGAATATTTCCTTTTCCTTTTTCTTTTTTTACTTTCTATTTTCTTGATTATTCACTGGAATAAATAGACAGGAATTGAGAGGGAAGGGAGGTAGAGAGAGTTTGAGACACAGAGAGAGACAACTGCAGCACTTCTGCACCACTTGTAAAGATTTCCCCTGGCAGGTGGGAACCAGGGTGTTGAAGCCCAGTCCTCCTGCATTGTAACATGAGTGCTTAACTGGGTGTGGCACCACCTGGTACCCTTGATATGACATTTTTTTTAGCAATTAAAAGAAATTCTCGTGGCAAGGTAATAAATACATGAAGAAGTAAATAAAAGTGCATTTACATTAACTCAGTGGAAACACACAGGGACATATACGTCTCTGTTACCTGTGTTACTTCTTCATGTATGGATTGATTGCCTCAAGGGGTTATTGCCACAGCTGAGTGCCTACGCCACGAATAATCCACAGCTCCTGCACTCCATTTGTTCCCCTTTCGCTGCCCTTGTTGCTTGGTCACTGTGGTGGTTATTGTTTTTGTTGTTGTTGTTGTTACTGACCTTGCATCTGACAGACACAAAAGGAGAGAGCAGAGGAAATACAGGGTTGGAGAGAAAGATAGAGCTCCTAAAGACCTGCTTCACCCCCTGTAAAGCGACTCCCCTGCAGGTGGCGGTCTGGGGGCCAGACCCCAAATCCCTCCACCTGTCCCCTCTATTCGTGAGCCCCACAAGCCCTTAACCCTCTGACATACCGCCAAACCTCCCTGGATTTACTTTTGAAGGCAGTATCACCTGCCTCGTTTTGAATCCTCATTATCCTGAGGGTCAGTCCTGATGACAGTGTCATGACACGACACACGGAGATCTCTGTTATCAGAGAGCACCTGGAACAGCAGCTGGGGCTCTAGTGCCAGGGCAGGAGCAACTCCCCATGAACCCTCCACGGAGTCTACCTGCCTGCATTTTGGTCCTTTTCCCTCCAAAAAAGATTTTTCCCTTTTTTCACTTTGAAACAGGCAGGAGACAGGTTACCCAGGCAGGGGAAAAAAAAATAAAAAGCCTTTCTTTTTTTTTTTTTTACCCAAGTGAATGACCATCTTCTGGCAAGTATAGGTTTTGAACCTGAAAACTCTGTCTGTCTGTCTCTTAGTCCACAGAAAGAGCCACTAGCCCAGCCAGATCTCACGCTCAGATGGGGTGTTTTTGCCAGTCAAAGGTCTGCACAGCGCACTAGGGATTGGGCGGCCTGAGACCCAAATGTTACATTGTAGATGGACTGTTTGCAGTTCTTGCTCCCCAGGACATTGGACTGTTTCAACTCCCTCCCCTACAGCATGAAAAAAAGACTCTTGACAACCTTGGAGCAACTGGAGTGGGGGCGAGGTGAGCTGTTTGCATGTCTGCACTGCTCATGCCCAGGTGTCTGTGGGGTCCGTGGCAGAGGCTGTAAGGGGGCTAGGGGGCAGAAGGAGACTGTTTGAGAGGCAGGCTGCAGGCAGGGGAGCCCAGGAGTGTGTGCAGGGCTGTGTGTGTGGGTGTGGTGGCAGGGGGTTAGGGCAGGTCCCCCTGCTGGATGGTGAGATGGCAGCTGGGCTGGCCCTGGGCCCTCATGTCTGAAGGGCAGAAGCAGGGTGGCAGTAAAGTAGCGCAGGGAGGAACACAGTAGATGTTAGTTGGGAGCTGGGGGACAGAGGGTAAGGGGAAAGGGGGCATCCTTGAGGAGGGGTCAGGACTAGAGAGTGGGGGCAGCTGGAGGCATGGAAGGTCCCAGGAATCAGGGACTGACAGGAACAGATTCCTACAATCCCCCCCCCCACTGGATAGAAGCTGCAGCAGCCAGAGCAGCAGCCCTGGCTGGCCTAGGCCAAGGGCCCTGAGTGAGTCCCTCTGAGGATGAGGAAGAGGAGGAGGGGGTGGAGGAGGAGGAGGAGGAAGAGCAGGAGGAAGAGGAGGAAGAGGAGGAGGAAGAAGAGGAGGAGGAGAGGAGGCGGAGGAGGAGGAGGAGGGGCAGGAGGGCAGCTGTCAATAGGCAATGGGATTAATGGAGGCCTCCATTACGGAGGCATGTGTCCAGGCAGGCACCCACCAACCCTCAGGGGCAGCTCAGGGCACCCAGGGACTTGGTGTGGGTATCTCTGGGGCGGGGACTGTCAGTCAGTCAGCAAGACTGTGTGTCAGTGCACATGGTGGGACAGGGGCCTGGCGGACCTTGGTCCCCCGCCCTGGACTGTCAGATGCCAGCCCCATGCCCAGACACACACCAATCTGCCCATAGCCCCTTGGCCCAGCCGACCAGCACCGGCTTTGGCCTGGGGCTCTGGCTCTGGTGGCTGGCCACCACCCCTCAGGTCAAGTTCAGCGTGGGGGTCATGGCTGCTGGTCAACTGGATGGGCGGTGTCCCCGTGGCCTAGCAACCACAGGAGCCCTCTGTGATGTCCTAGCCCCTGGCAATCTGTGCTGGCCACACTGGCACTGGGCAGCCCAACTGCCCTGCCACTAGGTCAGGCAACAGCGCCCAGACCCCTGGGCCCTGGCACAGAGGGACGGAAGGATGGGAAGACAGTGCTGACTGACGAGGGACCTCAGGGCTGGCAGCCAAGAGAAGACAGGTGGAGGTGCGCCCGGGATCCAGGGAGCCCAGGCCAGAGCTGCCTGCATGCCTGCCTGCCTTCCTGGATGTCTGTATGCTGCCTTTGTCCAGGTAGGTTTCTCAGGTGCCCAACAATCCTGTCCTCTCCTGTCCTCACCATCCTCTCCCCTCTCCTCTCCTCCGCACTTTGCTTCTCTCCTTTGTCTGTCCTCTCTTCCAGGTGCCCTGCTCACCAGCTCCAGCACTTGTGATGGTTCTCCAGTGACAGCTGTTCGCAACCCCTTCCACCCCCTGCCTGCCCCTAATGTGACCCAGCTCACAGGGTCTCCGGCTCACCCCACCCAAACCCACACGCCCCAACACATTCCCTGGTTCAGCCCCTCTGCCCTATTCAGTCAAAATGGGCCTTTGCAACCTACCTATGCATCGTTGTTTCTGCTCACCATTAAGGAGAGATCTCCTTTTGTATTTAGCTTGGTTGACTGGTGGATGGATGGATGGATGGATGGATGAATGGATGGATGGATGAATGGATGAATGGATGGATAGATGTATGGGTGGATGGATGGATGGATGGACAGGTCAATGGATCGGTTTTGTAGAGGCAGAGTACCATATAGGGGTCACTGGAGACCGCTGGTGTCAGATCCTTAGTCAATGTCAAATGTAAAACATTAATTCATCAATAACAAAAATGAATAAGCACCTAAATAAATAAATAAATATAAAAACTGGGTTAAAAAATACATGGCGTCTTTGCCTTTCTGCATATGGAATGCTGTGCGGATCTTAACAAGGAAAGCATTGTCCTGAGTAGCCCATTTGAAGTCGTGGAATATTTCCTTTTCCTTTTTCTTTTTTTACTTTCTATTTTCTTGATTATTCACTGGAATAAATAGACAGGAATTGAGAGGGAAGGGAGGTAGAGAGAGTTTGAGACACAGAGAGAGACAACTGCAGCACTTCTGCACCACTTGTAAAGATTTCCCCTGGCAGGTGGGAACCAGGGTGTTGAAGCCCAGTCCTCCTGCATTGTAACATGAGTGCTTAACTGGGTGTGGCACCATCTGGTACCCTTGATATGACATTTTTTTTAGCAATTAAAAGAAATTCTCGTGGCAATGTAATAAATACATGAAGAAGTAAATAAAAGTGCATTTACATTAACTCAGTGGAAACACAAAGGGACATATACGTCTCTGTTACCTGTGTTACTTCTTCATGTATGGATTGATTGCCTCAAGGGTAATTGCCACAGCTGAGTGCCTACACCACGAATAATCCACAGCTCCTGCACTCCATTTGTTCCTCTTTCGCTGCCCTTGTTGCTTGGTCACTGTGGTGGTTATTGTTTTTGTTGTTGTTGTTGTTACTGACCTTACATCTGACAGACACAAAAGGAGAGAGCAGAGGAAATACAGGGTTGGAGAGAAAGATAGAGCTCCTAAAGACCTGCTTCACCCCCTGTAAAGCGACTCCCCTGCAGGTGGCAGTCTGGGGGCCAGACCCCAAATCCCTCCACCTGTCCCCTCTATTCGTGAGCCCCACAAGCCCTTAACCCTCTGACATACCGCCAAACCTCCCTGGATTTACTTTTGAAGGCAGTATCACCTGCCTCGTTTTGAATCCTCATTATCCTGAGGGTCAGTCCTGGAGACAGTGTCATGACACGACACACGGAGATCTCTGTTATCAGAGAGCACCTGGAACAGCAGCTGGGGCTCTAGTGCCAGGGCAGGAGCAACTCCCCATGCACCCTCCACGGAGTCCACCTGCCTGCATTTTGGTCCTTTTCCCTCCAAAAAAGATTTTTCCCTTTTTTCACTTTGAAACAGGCAGCAGACAGGTTACCCAGGCAGGGGAAAAAAAAATAAAAAGCCTTTTTTTTTTTTTTTTTTTTTTTTTTGCCCAAGTGAATGACCATCTTCTGGCAAGTATAGGTTTTGAACCTGAAAACTCTGTCTGTCTGTCTCTTAGTCCACAGAAAGAGCCACTAGCCCAGTCAGATCTCACGCTCAGATGGGGTGTTTTTGCCAGTCAAAGGTCTGCACAGCGCACTAGGGATTGGGCGGCCTGAGACCCAAATGTTACATTGTAGATGGACTGTTTGCAGTTCTTGCTCCCCAGGACATTGGACTGTCTCAACTCCCTCCCCTACAGCATGAAAAAAAGACTCCTGACAACCTTGGAGCAACTGGAGTGGGAACCAGGGTGTTGAAGCCCAGTCCTCCTGCATTGTAACATGAGTGCTTAACTGGGTGTGGCACCACCTGGTACCCTTGATGGGACACTTTTTTTTAGCAATGAAAAGAAATTCTCGTGGCAAGGTAATAAATAAATGAAGAAGTCAATAAAAGTGCATTTACATTAACTCAGTGGAAACACACAGGGACATATACGTCTCTGTTACCTGTATTACATCTTCATGTATGGATTGATTGCCTCAAGGGGTTATTGCCACAGCTGAGTGCCTACGCCACGAATAATCCACAGCTCCTGCACTCCATTTGTTCCCCTTTCGCTGCCCTTGTTGCTTGGTCACTGTGGTGGTTATTGTTGTTGTTGTTGTTGTTCTTGTTGTTGTTACTGACCTTGCATCTGACGGACACAAAAGGAGAGAGCAGAGGAAATACAGGGTGGGAGAGAAAGATAGAGCTCCTAAAGACCTGCTTCACCCCCTGTAAAGCGACTCCCCTGCAGGTGGCGGTCTGGGGGCCAGACCCCAAATCCTTCCACCTGTCCCCTCTATTCGTGAGCGCCACAAGCCCTTAACCCTCTGACATACCGCCAAACCTCCCTGGATTTACTTTTGAAGGCAGTATCACCTGCCTCGTTTTGAATCCTCATTATCCTGAGGCTCAGTCCTGGAGACAGTGTCATGACACGACACACGGAGATCTCTGTTTTCAGAGAGCACCTGGAACAGCAGCTGGGGCTCTAGTGCCAGGGCAGGAGCAACTCCCCATCCACCTTCCACGGAGTCCACCTGCCTGCAGGAGTGCACCTGGCCTAGCAACCACATGAGCCCTCTGTGATGTCCTAGCCCCTGGCAATCTGTGCTGGCCACACTGGCACTGGGCAGCCCAACTGCCCTGCCACTAGGTCAGGCAACAGCGCCCAGACGCCTGGGCCCTGGCACAGAGGGACGGAAGGATGGGAAGACAGTGCTGACCGACGAGGGACCTCAGGGCTGGCAGCCAAGAGAAGACAGGTGGAGGTGCGCCCGGGATCCTGGGAGCCCAGGCCAGAGCTGCCTGCATGCCTGCCTGCCTTCCTGGATGTCCGTATGCTGCCTTTGTCCAGGTAGGTTTCTCAGGTCCCCTCCAATCCTGTCCTCTCCTGTCCTCACCATCCTCTCCCCTCTCCTCTCCTCCGCACTTTGCTTCTCTCCTTTGTCTGTCCTCTCTTCCAGGTGCCCTGCTCACCAGCTCCAGCACTTGTGATGCTTCTCCAGTGACAGCTGTTCGCAACCCCTTCCACCCCCTGCCTGCCCCTAATGTGACCCAGCTCACAGGGTCTAAGGCACATCCCACCCAAACCCACACGCCCCAACACATTCCCTGGTTCAGCCCCTCTGCCCTATTCAGCCAAACTGGGCCTTTGCAACCTACCTATGCATCGTTGTTTCTCCTCACCATTCAAGGAGAGATCTCCTTTTGTACTTAGCTTGGTTGACTGGTGGATGGATGGATGGATGGATGGATGGATGTATGAATGGATGGATAGATGTATGGGTGGATGGATGGATGGATGGACAGGTCAATGGATCGGTTTTGTAGAGGCAGAGTACCATATAGGGGTACTGGAGTCCGCTGGTGTCAGATCCCTAGTCAATGTCAAATGTAAAACATTAATTCATCAATAACAAAAATGAATAAGCACCTAAATAAATAAATAAATAAATAAATAAATAAATATAAAAACTGGGTTAAAAAATACATGGCGTCTTTGCCTTTCTGCATATGGAATGCTGTGAGGATCTTAACAAGGAAAGAATTGTCCTGATTAACCCATTTGAAGTCGTGGAATATTTCCTTTTCCTTTTTCTTTTTTTACTTTCTATTTTCTTGATTATTCACTGGAATAAATAGACAGCAATTGAGAGGGAAGGGAGGTAGAGAGAGTTTGAGACACAGAGAGAGACAACTGCAGCACTTCCGCACCACTTGTAAAGATTTCCCCTGGCATGTGGGAACCAGGGTGTTGAAGCCCAGTCCTCCTGCATTGTAACATGAGTGCTTAACTGGGTGTGGCACCACCTGGTACCCTTGATGGGACACTTTTTTTTAGCAATGAAAAGAAATTCTCGTGGCAAGGTAATAAATAAATGAAGAAGTCAATAAAAGTGCATTTACATTAACTCAGTGGAAACACACAGGGACATATACGTCTCTGTTACCTGTATTACATCTTCATGTATGGATTGATTGCCTCAAGGGGTTATTGCCACAGCTGAGTGCCTACGCCACGAATAATCCACAGCTCCTGCACTCCATTTGTTCCCCTTTCGCTGCCCTTGTTGCTTGGTCACTGTGGTGGTTATTGTTGTTGTTGTTGTTGTTGTTGTTGTTGTTGTTACTGACCTTGCATCTGACAGACACAAAAGGACAGAGCAGAGGAAATACAGGGTGGGAGAGAAAGATAGAGCTCCTAAAGACCTGCTTCACCCCCTGTAAAGCGACTCCCCTGCAGGTGGCGGTCTGGGGGCCAGACCCCAAATCCTTCCACCTGTCCCCTCTATTCGTGAGCGCCACAAGCCCTTAACCCTCTGACATACCGCCAAACCTCCCTGGATTTACTTTTGAAGGCAGTATCACCTGCCTCGTTTTGAATCCTCATTATCCTGAGGGTCAGTCCTGGAGACAGTGTCATGACACGACACACGGAGATCTCTGTTATCAGAGAGCACCTGGAACAGCAGCTGGGGCTCTAGTGCCAGGGCAGGAGGAACTCCCCATCCACCTTCCACGGAGTCCACCTGCCTGCAATTAGGTCCTTTTCCCTCCAAAAAAGATTTTTCCCTTTTTTCACTTTGAAACAGGCAGGAGACAGGTAACCCAGGCAGGGGGAAAAAAATAAAAAGCCTTTCTTTTTTTTTTTTTTTTTTTTTTACCGAAGTGAATGACCATCTTCTGGGAAGTATAGGTTTTGAACCTGAAAACTCTGTCTGTCTGTCTCTTAGTCCACAGAAAGAGCCACTAGCCCAGCCAGATCTCACGCTCAGATGGGGTGTTTTTGCCAGTCAAAGGTCTGCACAGCGCACTAGGGATTGGGCGGCCTGAGACCCAAATGTTACATTGTAGATGGACTGTTTGCAGTTCTTGCTCCCCAGGACATTGGACTGTCTCAACTCCCTCCCCTACAGCATGAAAAAAAGACTCTTGACAACCTTGGAGCAACTGGAGTGGGGGCGAGGGGAGCTGTTTGCATGTCTGCACTGCTCATGCCCAGGTGTCTGTGGGGGTCCGTGGCAGAGGCTGTAAGGGGGCTAGGGGGCAGAAGGAGACTGTTTGAGAGGCAGGCTGCAGGCAGGGGAGCCCAGGAGTGTGTGCAGGGCTGTGTGTGTGGGTGTGGTGGCAGGGCGTTAGGGCAGGTCCCCCTGCTGGATGGTGAGATGGCAGCTGGGCTGGCCCTGGGCCGTCAGGGCTGAAGGGCAGAAGCAGGGTGGCAGTAAAGTAGCGCAGGGAGGAACACAGTAGATGTTAGTTGGGAGCTGGGGGACAGAGGGTAAGGGGAAAGGGGGCATCCTTGAGGAGGGGTCAGGACTAGAGAGTGGGGGCAGCTGGAGGCATGGAAGGTCCCAGGAATCAGGGACTGACAGGAACAGATTCCTACACCCCCCCACTGGATAGAAGCTGCAGAAGCCAGAGCAGCAGCCCTGGCTTGCCTAGGCCAAGGGCCCTGAGTGAGTCCATCTGAGGATGAGGAAGAGGAGGAGGGGGTGGAGGAGGAGGAGGAGAAAGAGGAGGAGGAAGAGTAGGAAGAGGAGGAGGAGGAGGCGTAGGAGGAGGAGGAGGGGCAGGAGGGCAGCTGTCAGTAGGCAACGGGATTAATAGAGGCCTCCATTACGGAGGCATGTGTCCAGGCAGGCACCCACCAACCCTCAGGGGCAGCTCAGGGCACCCAGGGACTTGGTGTGGGTATCTCTGGGGCGGGGACTGTCAGTCAGTCAGCAAGACTGTGTGTCAGTGCACATGGTGGGACAGGGGCCTGGCGGAACTTGGTCCCCCGCCCTGGACTGTCAGATGCCAGCCCCATGCCCAGACACACACCAATCTGCACATAGCCCCTTGGCCCGGCCGACCAGCACCTGCTTTGGCCTGGGGCTCTGGCTCTGGTGGCTGGCCACCACCCCTCAGGTCAAGTTCAGAGTGGGGGTCATGGCTGCTGGTCAACTGGATGGGCGGGGTCCCCATGGCCTAGCAACGACATGAGCCCTCTGTGATGTCCTAGCCCCTGGCAATCTGTGCTGGCCACACTGGCACTGGGCAGCCCAACTGCCCTGCCACTAGGTCAGGCAACAGCGCCCAGACGCCTGGGCCCTGGCACAGAGGGACGGAAGGATGGGAAGACAGTGCTGACCGACGAGGGACCTCAGGGCTGGCAGCCAAGAGAAGACAGGTGGAGGTGCGCCCGGGATCCTGGTAGCCCAGGCCAGAGCTGCCTGCATGCCTGCCTGCCTTCCTGGATGTCCGTATGCTGCCTTTGTCCAGGTAGGTTTCTCAGGTCCCCTCCAATCCTGTCCTCTCCTGTCCTCTCCTGTCCTCACCATCCTCTCCCCTCTCCTCTCCTCCGCACTTTGCTTCTCTCCTTTGACTGTCCTCTCTTCCAGGTGCACTGCTCACCAGCTCCAGCACTTGTGATGCTTCTCCAGTGACAGCTGTTCGCAACCCCTTCCACCCCCTGCCTGCCCCTAATGTGACCCAGCTCACAGGGTCTCCGGCTCATCCCACCCAAACCCACACGCCCCAACACATTCCCTGGTTCAGCCCCTCTGCCCTATTCAGCCAAACTGGGCCTTTGCAACCTACCTATGCATCGTTGTTTCTCCTCACCATTCAAGGAGAGATCTCCTTTTGTACTTAGCTTGGTTGACTGGTGGATGGATGGATGGATGGATGGATGGATGGATGGATGGATGTATGAATGGATGGATAGATGTATGGGTGGATGGATGGATGGATGGACAGGTCAATGGATCGGTTTTGTAGAGGCAGAGTACCATATAGGGGTACTGGAGTCCGCTGGTGTCAGATCCCTAGTCAATGTCAAATGTAAAACATTAATTCATCAATAACAAAAATGAATAAGCACCTAAATAAATAAATAAATAAATAAATAAATAAATATAAAAACTGGGTTAAAAAATACATGGCGTCTTTGCCTTTCTGCATATGGAATGCTGTGAGGATCTTAACAAGGAAAGCATTGTCCTGATTAACCCATTTGAAGTCGTGGAATATTTCCTTTTCCTTTTTCTTTTTTTACTTTCTATTTTCTTGATTATTCACTGGAATAAATAGACAGGAATTGAGAGGGAAGGGAGGTAGAGAGAGTTTGAGACACAGAGAGAGACAACTGCAGCACTTCCGCACCACTTGTAAAGATTTCCCCTGGCATGTGGGAACCAGGGTGTTGAAGCCCAGTCCTCCTGCATTGTAACATGAGTGCTTAACTGGGTGTGGCACCACCTGGTACCCTTGATGGGACACTTTTTTTTAGCAATGAAAAGAAATTCTCGTGGCAAGGTAATAAATAAATGAAGAAGTCAATAAAAGTGCATTTACATTAACTCAGTGGAAACACACAGGGACATATACGTCTCTGTTACCTGTATTACATCTTCATGTATGGATTGATTGCCTCAAGGGGTTATTGCCACAGCTGAGTGCCTACGCCACGAATAATCCACAGCTCCTGCACTCCATTTGTTCCCCTTTCGCTGCCCTTGTTGCTTGGTCACTGTGGTGGTTATTGTTGTTGTTGTTGTTGTTGTTGTTGTTGTTACTGACCTTGCATCTGACAGACACAAAAGGAGAGAGCAGAGGAAATACAGGGTGGGAGAGAAAGATAGAGCTCCTAAAGACCTGCTTCACCCCCTGTAAAGCGACTCCTCTGCAGGTGGCGGTCTGGGGGCCAGACCCCAAATCCTTCCACCTGTCCCCTCTATTCGTGAGCGCCACAAGCCCTTAACCCTCTGACATACCGCCAAACCTCCCTGGATTTACTTTTGAAGGCAGTATCACCTGCCTCGTTTTGAATCCTCATTATCCTGAGGCTCAGTCCTGGAGACAGTGTCATGACACGACACACGGAGATCTCTGTTATCAGAGAGCACCTGGAACAGCAGCTGGGGCTCTAGTGCCAGGGCAGGAGCAACTCCCCATCCACCTTCCACGGAGTCCACCTGCCTGCAGGAGTGCACCTGGCCTAGCAACCACATGAGCCCTCTGTGATGTCCTAGCCCCTGGCAATCTGTGCTGGCCACACTGGCACTGGGCAGCCCAACTGCCCTGCCACTAGGTCAGGCAACAGCGCCCAGACGCCTGGGCCCTGGCACAGAGGGACGGAAGGATGGGAAGACAGTGCTGACCGACGAGGGACCTCAGGGCTGGCAGCCAAGAGAAGACAGGTGGAGGTGCGCCCGGGATCCTGGGAGCCCAGGCCAGAGCTGCCTGCATGCCTGCCTGCCTTCCTGGATGTCCGTATGCTGCCTTTGTCCAGGTAGGTTTCTCAGGTCCCCTCCAATCCTGTCCTCTCCTGTCCTCACCATCCTCTCCCCTCTCCTCTCCTCCGCACTTTGCTTCTCTCCTTTGTCTGTCCTCTCTTCCAGGTGCCCTGCTCACCAGCTCCAGCACTTGTGATGCTTCTCCAGTGACAGCTGTTCGCAACCCCTTCCACCCCCTGCCTGCCCCTAATGTGACCCAGCTCACAGGGTCTAAGGCACATCCCACCCAAACCCACACGCCCCAACACATTCCCTGGTTCAGCCCCTCTGCCCTATTCAGCCAAACTGGGCCTTTGCAACCTACCTATGCATCGTTGTTTCTCCTCACCATTCAAGGAGAGATCTCCTTTTGTACTTAGCTTGGTTGACTGGTGGATGGATGGATGGATGGATGGATGGATGTATGAATGGATGGATAGATGTATGGGTGGATGGATGGATGGATGGACAGGTCAATGGATCGGTTTTGTAGAGGCAGAGTACCATATAGGGGTACTGGAGTCCGCTGGTGTCAGATCCCTAGTCAATGTCAAATGTAAAACATTAATTCATCAATAACAAAAATGAATAAGCACCTAAATAAATAAATAAATAAATAAATAAATATAAAAACTGGGTTAAAAAATACATGGCGTCTTTGCCTTTCTGCATATGGAATGCTGTGAGGATCTTAACAAGGAAAGAATTGTCCTGATTAACCCATTTGAAGTCGTGGAATATTTCCTTTTCCTTTTTCTTTTTTTACTTTCTATTTTCTTGATTATTCACTGGAATAAATAGACAGGAATTGAGAGGGAAGGGAGGTAGAGAGAGTTTGAGACACAGAGAGAGACAACTGCAGCACTTCCGCACCACTTGTAAAGATTTCCCCTGGCATGTGGGAACCAGGGTGTTGAAGCCCAGTCCTCCTGCATTGTAACATGAGTGCTTAACTGGGTGTGGCACCACCTGGTACCCTTGATGGGACACTTTTTTTTAGCAATGAAAAGAAATTCTCGTGGCAAGGTAATAAATAAATGAAGAAGTCAATAAAAGTGCATTTACATTAACTCAGTGGAAACACACAGGGACATATACGTCTCTGTTACCTGTATTACATCTTCATGTATGGATTGATTGCCTCAAGGGGTTATTGCCACAGCTGAGTGCCTACGCCACGAATAATCCACAGCTCCTGCACTCCATTTGTTCCCCTTTCGCTGCCCTTGTTGCTTGGTCACTGTGGTGGTTATTGTTGTTGTTGTTGTTGTTGTTGTTGTTGTTGTTGTTACTGACCTTGCATCTGACAGACACAAAAGGACAGAGCAGAGGAAATACAGGGTGGGAGAGAAAGATAGAGCTCCTAAAGACCTGCTTCACCCCCTGTAAAGCGACTCCCCTGCAGGTGGCGGTCTGGGGGCCAGACCCCAAATCCTTCCACCTGTCCCCTCTATTCGTGAGCGCCACAAGCCCTTAACCCTCTGACATACCGCCAAACCTCCCTGGATTTACTTTTGAAGGCAGTATCACCTGCCTCGTTTTGAATCCTCATTATCCTGAGGGTCAGTCCTGGAGACAGTGTCATGACACGACACACGGAGATCTCTGTTATCAGAGAGCACCTGGAACAGCAGCTGGGGCTCTAGTGCCAGGGCAGGAGGAACTCCCCATCCACCTTCCACGGAGTCCACCTGCCTGCAATTAGGTCCTTTTCCCTCCAAAAAAGATTTTTCCCTTTTTTCACTTTGAAACAGGCAGGAGACAGGTAACCCAGGCAGGGGGAAAAAAATAAAAAGCCTTTCTTTTTTTTTTTTTTTTTTTTTTTACCGAAGTGAATGACCATCTTCTGGGAAGTATAGGTTTTGAACCTGAAAACTCTGTCTGTCTGTCTCTTAGTCCACAGAAAGAGCCACTAGCCCAGCCAGATCTCACGCTCAGATGGGGTGTTTTTGCCAGTCAAAGGTCTGCACAGCGCACTAGGGATTGGGCGGCCTGAGACCCAAATGTTACATTGTAGATGGACTGTTTGCAGTTCTTGCTCCCCAGGACATTGGACTGTCTCAACTCCCTCCCCTACAGCATGAAAAAAAGACTCTTGACAACCTTGGAGCAACTGGAGTGGGGGCGAGGGGAGCTGTTTGCATGTCTGCACTGCTCATGCCCAGGTGTCTGTGGGG